>NW_023614800.1:0-120001 GCF_013339695.2 Rhipicephalus sanguineus
TTTTTTAAACACCAAAACTGGCAGCTGCCCTGAGCTTAGCAGGTTTTAAAAAAAGTATTCTGGCTACCTATAGTGCACCTTTTTGAACACTTGAGGCATTTTGCTGAGTCCACTTGCCTTGTCTGTGTGAGACATGCACGGAGACACGGTTCTGTGCATTTATTTTTAGTTTAGTTGCGCCTTTGTTAATTTTGTTGAGACGGCAAAAGATATTCTCGTGTTGACGAATAAAATAAACTGTTCAGAAAGAGCACACAGAAACAAGACCAAGAGCGTGCGAGCACTTCAGCAAGTAAGCTTTGTTTGTCCTCATTACGCGTCTCGAAAGGACAAAATGTTATCTGTAATGACAATGGCTATGCTTTCATTGATGTGGAGCTTCTACAAACCGTGAATACGAGTAACTGTGGCACTTGTCGAGAACACAATAGATCGTGTTCTTTGGAATGGAAATCCGCAGAACTGCCACCTTTGAAACCGTTCCAGCCTTCAAAGAGGCCTGCATCGCCCTAAACGTTCTCAAGGTTGTTTGGCACATCACTAAGGCACAACACTGTTATATGGTTGGGTGAGTTTATCAGTTGCATTGACAACTGATAAGAAATGCTTAAATGTTCTTGGATTGGACTTTATTGTACAGAATTATACCTGTCTAGGAATACTTTTGCCTGAATCACTTCTAGTGTACTTTCAACTGCTATAATGTTCTTTCGCAAGGCTACACTTATACCATAGTATCAGTTTCTGTCTTTATTGTGATGCTACTGGTACACTAAATAAAAATGCTTGATCTTTGCAGGGCACCACCTGGAGCAAGGTGTCCAAATTTCTACACTTGTTCCACAAGAATGCAGTGAAAATTTCAACAACAGATGGGCATGGCACAAAGGAACAGGAAGAATTTTTTTTTTTTTGTGGACAAACAAACTGCTGTTATAAAACCTAAGGCAAAATGGTATCGCCTGCCAACAGAGCCACCAGACACACTTTGCTGCATCTGCCTTTTCAGGATCAATAAAGACTTTCCAGGGCTGTGAAATATTGAATATGTTTGTGATGTTGCTCCGAAAAAATAAACGTCAGTTGAAAGTTAGTGCCTGTGTCGTCTCACTTGCCTGTGTCCCTGTATGTTATCTGCGCTATTCCACAATGCTAGTTTCTTTGTTTCATATAACCTGAATGAAAACCAACAGGTAATGAAGCCAAGGTAAGTATAGGGAGTGTTAAGTGTACTATTTCCGTAATAATTACGATAGAAATGTGAAGGAAGTAAAGTGGATGAAATCACAATTTGCAGCTGGCAGGGACTGCACCTGCAACATTTGGATAGTGCATCCATAGGTCAGCAAAAAATGTGGAGCTCACTCAGACTCGCTCATGGAATATATTTTGACCTTAGAGCTCACTCGGACACACCAAAATTTTCCTCAACCGGACTCACTCAGACTAATTTTTCTCAACCGGACTCACTAGGACTCAAACTCACCTAAATATTACTCACTCGGACTCGGTCAGACTCAGGTTCACAGCTCGATCTGAGTCTGAGTGAGTCGACTCATTAGTCCGTTAGCGTATAACTAGCTTTTTCGATCAGGATGTCAATGCACTTAACCATCCATATCTTGCATAATCGGTGCTCTATGATACATACTTTGATCTCATACCTTCATATACAAGTTATCAGTGATTGCAATCCAGTAGGTGTATTTTTATTGCAAGATATCAGTCACACGAGCTATTTTAATCAAGTTCCTTTGAAAAATGTTTCAAGGGGGGGGGGTGTCAAGGGGAGCACGCCTCTGATTAATAAATAATGAGCTGGTGTATGAACACTAGTGCGTTGAAGTATATGTGAGTAGAAGTGAGTATTAACGGGAGCCATCATAAGGACAATAGTAATGCTGAAATTGAGTAGTTATCATCATAGGTCAGCAAAAAAATTTTGGAGCTCAGTTATATATGTTGCGCTTAGGGCTCACACGGATTCAGACTCGCCAAAATTTTCCTCAACCGGACTCACTCGGATTCTGACTCGCTAATATTTTTCCCAACCGGACTCACTCAGACTCACGGCTCAATGTGAGTCTGAGTGAGTCGACTCATGAGTGAGTTTGTCGACCTATGAGTGCATCCAATGCTCCACTAATTGAGCTATGGCAGCGGTCATCCTCCTGTACATTTTATCGGGTATTTATGTGCATGCAAACATCGGAGTATTAGCGTCGCTCACAGCAATGATGGCGAATGCGGAACATTCTTTTTCCTAGCTGGCATCACGTAGCATGTGCTATGTGACCCCAGCTTGGAAAAAGAAAAGAAGAGTGCTGGAAGAAAAAAGAGCACGGGAAGCACTGCTCAAGCAACCGCACTTTTAAGTTTTCCAGAACTTAAACTGTGACTTTCTATTATGTTCCTTTTCATTCTGAGTCATGGAATGTGCAATGTGCATGGCACATCTGCAAGCTTCGTCAGGAGGAGGAAAGTCAGCCAGTCGGCATATTGGAAAGAGCAATCAACGTTCTTTCATAAATATTGGTGCAACTCAGTGAAAAGAGTTAGATCCACCTTGTTGGCGGACAATCGAGCATCGGTATCAGTCAATTACGTTTTGTAACAAGCACCTATTAATGCAGGAAATGCAGTACGTAGTCTTGTCTACTGCTTGCCTGCACATAGTATTGACATGCTTCCATGAAGTTCTACTTTGAGTCTACGTTTGTTTGTTCCAACTCAAATTGTATACACCTCTCTATACGTCAGCTAGGATTGCAAGGAGCATAAAAAACATGGTTGATCCCCCCGTCATAGGAATCTGTATAACAAGAAAGTAAAATGCGTCTTTACAGAAGTAGTTGAATGTTTACTGTACATTGATATAAGAGAGCTTGCAAAATGTTTATTGGTGTTTGGCAGCTATAGCACCGTTTAACATGGATGCACCGATGTCGACGCTTAGTAGCACACAGGGGCGTAGCCAGAAATTTTTTTCGGGAGGGGGTTCAACCATACTTCATATATGTTCGTGCGTGCGTTTGTATGTGTGCGTGCATATATACGCAAGCAAAATTGAAAAATTTCGGGGGGGGGTTTGAACCCCCCCCCCCCCTTGGCTACGCCCCTGGTAGCACATCTCCATTGTGACGACTAATGTCCATGATCAACGATTAGACAAACCTTTGTGGTAGCTGTAGCAGTTAATGGGGAGAGCGTATTCGAAGAAAGCGGTGTGACAGCCAGAAGAGCATCGCTGATTGGGTGCAGAACTTGTACTTGGGACGTAACTTGGGCTCTTTAACATGCACCATCCCACTGCATGCTAAAGAGTTAATGAACACCAGGGCGGGACTAGAGGGAAACGCAACACACCTCGTGTCTACCCTCAAGCGCGGCTGCGATTTTTCTAGGGGTGAGCGTAAGTGGGTAACGCCGGTGTTACAGCCAGGCAACGCAGGCGCGCATCGCAGAGCTATTAAAGACGATAGTCTTTCTTGGGGAACTTAAACGCAGAAATTTTGGTCTGTCTTTCTGTCTTTCTGTTTGTCGGCACGTCCCTCGATTCAGCCACTCGGTCAAAGTTGAACCACTTGCCCAAGGGCCAGCCGTCTTGAACTGGTATGGCTGTTCATACTTGTGAACGTTGTTGATCAAAAAGTAAATATCATGCATATCTGAGGTGCAACATCACTAGGTAAGTATTAGGTGGCGTGTTCCTTTAATAGAAAATGCATACATACGTAATTTTAAGGACCCTAGTTTCTTAAGCTGCGCTGAAAATGCATAAGAATGGAAGCTTGAGCGAGTTGGTATGCGTTCATCTTTGTTGAAACAGCGCTCACTAGACGACGACGAAGTAAAAGAAGGCACAGGACAGGCGCTGCCTGTCGTGTGCCTTCTTTTACTTCGTCGTCGTCTAGTGAGCGCTGTTTCAACAAAGCTGAAAATGCGACTGCGCTGAAATTTGCCTTCCTCCGTGCCCTTCGCACGAGCTCATTGTTGTGTTTCGGTTTCGGTTCTGTATTGCACTGTACGAATGCCATGGGTTGGTGTTGAAAAACTTTAGTTTTGAGAAGGCCAAGAAGGTGAAAAAAAAATTTTTTAAATGAAAAGCAGCGTTGTGGGCGGCCTTCAGGCTGCCGGTTGTGGGCGCCGCTCTGGCGTTCCTGTTTTACCCAGGCGACGTGTAAATAAAAGAGTGTGTGGAGAGTACTCGTTGAGTGCGGACGTTTCTCTGCTTCAGCGCTTCGCGCCAAACCGCGTTTTCGGGCTGGCTGGCGTCCCCGCCGGTCGCGTTGGTCACCGCCGGTCTTCGCCTGCTGCTGCGCCGGGACTACCAGCACGCAACACAGCACTCATGTTTCCCGACGTATTGCGAGATGGCGTCCATATCTCACACAGCGCCTCTTCTATCGTCTTTACACGACATTTGCAGCGAAGCACGCAGATACGCGGCCAATTTTTTTTTCACTATGGATGGATGCTATGAGAGAGGCCAAGGCTTGGGTTAAGGTCGCCACCTCGTGGTGTGAGATTTAAAGGGCGTGTTTGTAAAGCCTCCAGAGTGTGTGACAGTGACGCAGTGGATAGCGTGCCCGGCATCTTTTGTCACGGAGCGTGAGGGCGTGGGTTCGACTCCCATTGATGGAACTTTTTAAAGACGATAGTCTTTCTTGGGGAACTTAAACGCAGAAATTTTGGTCTGTCTTTCTGCCTTTCTGTTTGTCGGCACGTCCCTCGATTCAGCCACTCGGTCAAAGTTGAACCACTTGCCCAAGGGCCAGCCGTCTTGAACTGGTATGGCTGTTCATACTTGTGAACGTTGTCGATCAAAAAGTAAATATCATGCATATCTGAGGTGCAACATCACTAGGTAAGTATTAGGTGGCGTGTTCCTTTAATAGAAAATGCATACATACGTAATTTTAAGGACCCTAGTTTCTTAAGCTGCGCTGAAAATGCATAACAATGGAAGCTTGAGCGAGTTGGTATGCGTTCATCTTTGTTGAAACAGCGCTCACTAGACGACGACGAAGTAAAAGAAGGCACAGGACAGGCGCTGCCTGTCGTGTGCCTCCTTTTACTTCGTCGTCGTCTAGTGAGCGCTGTTTCAACAAAGCTGAAAATGCGACTGCGCTGAAATTTGCCTTCCTCCGTGCCCTTCGCACGAGCTCATTGTTGTGTTTCGGTTTCGGTTCTGTATTGCACTGTACGAATGCCATGGGTTGGTGTTGAAAAACTTTAGTTTTGAGAAGGCCAAGAAGGTGAAAAAAAAAATTTTTTTTAATGAAAAAGCAGCGTTGTGGGCGGCCTTCAGGCTGCCGGTTGTGGGCGCCGCTCTGGCGTTCCTGTTTTACCCAGGCGACGTGTAAATAAAAGAGTGTGTGGAGAGTACTCGTTGAGTGCGGACGTTTCTCTGCTTCAGCGCTTCGCGCCAAACCGCGTTTTCGGGCTGGCTGGCGTCCCCGCCGGTCGCGTTGGTCACCGCCGGTCTTCGCCTGCTGCTGCGCCGGGACTACCAGCACGCAACACAGCACTCATGTTTCCCGACGTATTGCGAGATGGCGTCCATATCTCACACAGCGCCTCTTCTATCGTCTTTACACGACATTTGCAGCGAAGCACGCAGATACGCGGCCAATTTTTCTTTAAATTTTGCTTTGCCATCTGATCGTGTGCATTTTTTAAATGTCATTTCAGTGACGAAAATACGTCACTGAAGTGTTGGTGGATCCCAGCATAAAACACTTTAGTGCTAAAACTTCTGAACAATACTTGAATGTAGGATAGTTATGTCCAATAAACGGAACAAAAGAACCAGAATGAAGATACTGACACATAAAATTTGCCTTTTCACCAAGACGTTACCTCACAGAAATTTACACCAGACTTTTGTTCATATCAGAGTTGCACTTACCTCGTGTCATCTTAGAATTAGCAGGCTCTTGCCACAGTAGTCATAACGCAAAAGAACAGGTTTATAGAGATAAATGATTGCAAGATAGACCAATTCTTAAAAAAGCTGTTTGCTTTTAAAACCGTAATGACTCCGGTTACCAGTCATTGAAATGCAGTCACTAAGAAAGGTTTTCTTGCTTCTGAGAACACTACAGCAACGTTTTTCAGGCAAATGTTTTGCATAGCAGCACATCTAAGCACACACAAATAAGGACAGAAGGAGGTGATGACAACACAAGGGCTTACTTCCAACTAATCATTTATTTACAAAGCAGCACAATATGAATGCTTTCGTTCATGACCACCACAAGACAGAAATGCCAATATCAGGTGAACATGCTCAGAAGCTGCGTTTGCTTAGATAAAATAATGGAAGGTGCGCTGCCGCACAACTGACCTGCCATGCTAATCGTGCTCACCGTTTTCAAGTAGGAAATACAGTCCATACTGTCATGCTTCCACGCATGCATAATAGATCGCAACGCCTAAAAAGATTGGAAACTGCAGCAGTATCAGAGTGGTGTTTTCTGGCCCCGAGAAGTTAGAAAAGCTTTGCCAAATTACTCTTCCATTCAAGAAAACGAAAGAGCCATCCAGTACCAAGCATTGGGACCCATTTGTATCGTGTATCTGGAGTGGTATATGAAGATCCCCTATCGCGCAATTTCAGCTATATCAGCCAGACAGACTTGTAGGTGTCTGAACCGAAGACTTCAGGAACACAAGAGGAAGGCGGGGAGACAGCAATCTTCCTGCACATTGTCATGAGTGCAGGTTAAGGAATAGGACGCCTCATAAACCACTGTATAATTTGTGCCAGGTAGCAGTGAGAAATAAGGCAAGATGTCAGGAAGATAGTCGAAGCTGATTTGGTTGACAGGCGGGTCAGTCGTGCGTCAGTGCACCGTCCATGTATACACTTGATGCCGGCATTTCAGTCTTGTTTCGTCATGAGAGAAAGTGTTCATATTGTGCAGTTTTGTAAATAAATGATTAGTTGGAAGTAAGCCCTTGTGTTGCCATCATGCCCCTCAGTCCATGTTCGTGCACACTTAAGTATTTCGATCTGATAGCACTGTTTGGCAGCCAAAATGTTTTATGCCTTGAGGTTACTGCAACAATTGTCTGTGTCAAAAAAAACAAAAGGTCATTCTTATTGATCTTCCTGTTCCTTTGTGTGACGCCTACCTTTTCTTGGGGTCTCACTGCATCGTTGTAGAACACTTGTAGAAATTTGGGTACCCTTGCACCATTGTACTTTTAAGGACATGACCTGCAAAGATTGTGTTTCTTTTTACTATAGCAGCAGTATCATCCTCATTTCTTCTGGAAACAACAAACGCGCGAGTCTACAAACACATTGACTGTTCTTTGCACAGCTGTACCCGTCACAATCGAACATGCTTTTTCGGCAGGGGCGCATAAGTGTTACGGCGAATGCCCCAAGCGACCAAGATTGCGGAGTCCCCTACACAAGGCAAACTTTAATTTGTTAATACGTAAAGCGATACAAACAGCGGCATCATCGTGCTCCAGGCAAGAATTACGAGGTAACAAAAGCCAAAATATAAGGAGAACACGGAAACAAAATCCAGTCACGGTATGGGGAAGAACCACCACTTCTGCGCAGCAACCGAACAGAATCAAAACAAATTACTGGGCCGGAACAACAGCGCGAGCAGGCAATGCAGGCTGGCACACTTTCACATACCTTTGGCGCGCATCGTACCGTTGGGCTGAGTCCACGATCGATGGTTCACATTCTTCGCCGCCCCCGTCTGCCACAGACTTCGAAGATCCCACGTTCGCAATATGCGCGAGCAAAGCGATGGGCCGTGCCGGCGTCGCGCGATAACGCGCACCCATTTACACAACACCCACGGGCGTTGACAACACCACAGAACACTTATAGACAACACCACAACACCCAAGCTAGTACACTGTAACTTCTAGAACACTGTAACTGTAACCAATCTGGCGCAACCGCCGCCATCACAGCGCGCAGAAAAAATCGGCGTACGATACAGCGGCGCGGTCGGTAGCCGCTGTCGTCCACCGCCGTTGCTATGGTATGACATCAGAGCGTCCTGTGTTGGAAGCAGCCCATCGCGTGCCGGCCTGGTTGCTAGCTCTGTATTCACTAGATCCTCAATATGCGCTGGCGGGGCTTGGTTCACGGCTTGACGGGTGCGTCCGGTGCATGAATGAAGCAGCACTTTCATCAGACGTCATGTGTTGGACAGTGAAAAAGCGAAAATCAAGCTGGTAAAGCTACAAATACGTATTGGGTGAACTTGTGCAGAGATATTGTGAATTTGAACAGAGAATGAACACTCATTGTGTACGCGAGTAGCAATCACAGCACAACAATAGCGGCGATATACGGTTGTCGAACATCTGATCCTCGGCAGAAGGCACGCGCTGTTTTGTTCGTGAGTGATCGAACCTTCCACGGCTCTCGGTGGTGCTCGCACCACTTCCAGAATAAACGCGACTACTAGTGTAGTCTCCAAACTCGGATACTGCAATACAATCGAGAAGTTTTCCAGACATTGGGCGCGGCGTTCACCGCACGCTGGTAGCAGTTTTTGTGCGTGAAGCCCGATCACATAAAAAATAAAGAAATAAACGTGTGGCTCATTTTGTCTGCTTTTTTTTTTTTCGCCGCTGTGAGCCTTTGGAGTTGACATTCGGCGTTCGTGTTGCCCCTACGTCCACATTTTAAAATGAATCCTTAACTGAACTTCATGTAATTCCTGCCGGATACGTTAGGCGTGTTCAATACATTAGTGAATGCGGGCGCCACTGCATTCATGTCCGGCTGGCGGGATCACGTGGGAACAATTGTTGCAGGAACTATTGTAGTAAGGTAACCTAAATGCTGGGAGCTTGTGGCACACACTCAACTCGGGGGATTCACCAAAAAGTGGACAGCTTCACAAAGGTGTTTCAAATATAATATTTGAATTGTCACTAAAGAATGAAGCATGACTTGCGTTATGTTGAATTTTGTGCACTGTCTCTATGCTCATGTTTCGGTTCTGGACAAGAGAAGAAGCAAGCAAGCGTCTTAAGCGAGAGAAGAAGGTGAAGAAGTTTGCCAGCCGGTTCTGGCATGGCGACGTCGGCAACGCGTGATGCTGCCGTCCCCTCCCAAGTCGTCGAGCGCCTCGTCAAGATGCTCGACCAAGTGGAGAAGCGTGTGGAATTGCTGCGAGAGCATGCTGCCTCTCTGGAGCAGGAGCGAAGAGGGCTCGTCGACACTCTGAACTCGGTGGCTACCAGCCAAGAGCTGGCCTCACTTACACCGGGTATGCTGCTGTTTTTTTTTTTCAGTTACCTAGCTGGCGGCGTTTTTCTATCCCATCATTCATAGGCGTGCGCACAGGCCATCCTCTTAATCGCCTAAGTGTCTGCCCCATACTTTATTCAGTCGGACTTGTCCCATGAGGGTCTAAAGAGCAGGGTTATGGCAACGCAGACTTCTCGGGATAATGGCGGCCGACAGCGCCCGATATTGCATCTCAAGATTTGTCCACTATTCCCGGAAAGTCAGGGACCTAAGGCAGGTCATTCTGCGCAAGATGTGACCACTTCATTTCCATTTATTCATTCATTGTGAAGCATGTTTCTTTATACTGAACCGTACGCCGCGGTGGAGCAGTAGTTATGGTGCTAAGCTGCTGACCCGAAGGCTGCGGGTTCGATCCCGGCCATGGCGGTCGCATTTTCAATGCAGGCGAACTGCTCAGGCCCGTGTACTGTGAGATGTCAGCGCATGTTAAAGAACACCAGATGGTCGAAATTTCCAGAGCCCTTCACTACGGCATCTCTAATAATCATATCGTGGTTTGGGACGTAAAACCCCAGATATTAATATTTATGCTGGACCCAGGAGAGGGGGGGGGGGCACTACGATGAACCCGCACCCGCCCTCCTCCTTAAGGGGAACCTTTGCGCACACCTATGCCAACATCGACGCTCCTGGCGTACTCCGAGAGTGTTACTTAGAATTGGTACAAGTCGCCGCATATCGCAAGCTGATTGCTTTTGGTCTCATTGCTCTTATGTGAAGTATGCATGCAGAGTTAATGTAATTGATGGCGTCGTGTGTTCGGTGAATAACTATCCAAGTTGGGGTCGTATTGGAACACGCAGTCTAGCTTTATGGGCCCGCAGCCGCAAAATATTGCCATCCTATAGATACCGGTTATCACGACAGCGAATGCGTACATTTGCAGGTAGTCGGTACAAATTTAACGGTAAGCTCTCACGTCTAAATCTCGCCGTGATCGTTTGCCTCCACCGTAACACGAAGAAATGAATAATAGAAATTGGCTTACATTTATGGCGAGCCGCCAGCGCCTCGGTGACGACGAAGTTTCGCCTTAGCAGCTCCGCGCGCTCCGGTCGAACGCGAGAGAAAATACCGGCGAGAGCGGCCGCGTCTATGCTTGAACGGCGACAAATATCTGGCATAGGAAACGCCTGCCGTCTTCCCCCAAGTGGCGAGCCGGACGTCGAACGGCGAGGTGCCACCTGCTCGTCCCTTCGCCAACGCAGCGAGTGTTAATGGCCACCCCCGTTTCTTGGGTGACCACCGTAAAGGCCATCAGCCCCGTTCATTCAGCTGACCATAGACACCACAACCAACAGCGACGTGACGCCGAATCCCACGGTACCCGACCCTGTCGTCGCTACTCTCAAGCTACGGGAGTCTTGGCAGTCGGACTCGGAACTCTGGTTTCAGAGCGTCGAGTCACTCTGCGTCGAGGACACCGAGTAATATCGCCTACAGCAAGGTACGACTATGTCATCCGTGTTTCGCCACTTGCTGTCATCACCATCGTAAGAGACATTCTGCGCTCTCCGCCTCCTCACAACCCCTATGACTCGTAGAGCAGAGCGCATACGCCGGTCAGCCGAGTCGGAACAGCGCAGGCTGCAGCAGCTGCTCACCGCGGAAGAACTTGGTGACTCTACGGAGCTTCTGCGTCTCATGCGGCATCTGACTGGACACCACTCTACTGCATTGGACGCATCCATTGTGCGAGAACCTCTTCCTACGGCGGCTGCCACACCAGGTCCGGATTATTTTGAGTGTTTCCTCCACAGAAACCCTCGACTCACTGGCACATACGGTCGACAAAATTATGGGTGTCGGTGCAGCGTCCATATGTGCAATGGAGAAACAACGTGATTCTTCCCGCTGCGAATACCCTGCCTCCTCCCAGGCGATTGATCTGCTTGCTAAAAGCTTCCGCTACACAATGGGGACCGAATTTCTGAAAAACAAGCTGAGGTTGGCTAGCTTCGAATGACAGGAGCTAAAGGATAGCAAAAGTTTATTCGCCCGGGCTCGAACTGCCAGCAGACATGGCTAGTTGCGAAAAATAATTGCATGTCTAAAAACCTTATAGATGATTCGACATAAAGTTCATGAGTCACTTCAGTTGGATATAAAATGTGCCCAAAAGTTGTCAAGGTTTTGCTAACGGCTACGTCGGCGTCACTGGAGTTATTGAGTTATTCGTAAAAAAATCACAGCATAGTCCACGGAGTGAATTATGATGAGTGGGCGAAGCTGCGGAGGTTCATCGGTAAACCGTGAATCTTCCGTGAATTCTGCCAGTACAGCACGACCGACGTGAGATCGGGCGCGTTATACTAAAGGTTCGATGAGAGTTATGACGACTTGCAGCTCACCTTAATTTTACATGTACGCTGGAATTTTCATTGTTTAATCACGCACAGGAGAAATCGCACACACGCACTACCTTGGAGGTCAAAATCCAGTTGCCTATATATACGGCGTGGTCAGTGAACGGTTTGTGCAGCGCAAGCGGTTGGTTTTTTCAATCAAGACGCTGCCTCGCGACGCTGCCTGCTTTGGCGCCGCGAGGCAAGATGGGGGGGAGGGCGTAGGAGGACCATGAGGCCATGCGAAGCCGGAGCACCTCCACGATCGCGTTCCGTTGGCGTTTTTTGGGCATGCTACCGACCTCGCGTCGTGGAACGCGAAGAGGGACGCTACGCGCGTCGTATCTTCCATCTAGCCTGGCCGTTAATTCTCACAGGGCGAGCGGGGACGCGGTCGACAGGCGGGCGAGAGGGGGGGCAGCGTAGGAGAGGAGAGAGAAGGGGAGGGGACGCGCATGCGCTCGAGCTCATCGCGGCGTTGCGCAGGAGAGAATTTCGGCATGTCTAGCCCGCGTTTCAAGGAAGAGTGGAAAGGGGGAGGGGAAGTGGAGAGGGGTATGGGAGAGGGGAGGAGCAGAGGGGTATGGGAGAGGGGAAGGTGAGAGGGCGAGTGGAGAGGGAAAGGGGAAAGGGTTAGAGGACTACATGGCGAATGGTGAGGGGGAGTGGAGAGGAGGGTGGTGGAGAGGGTATCCGCATGCGCAGAGTAAGGGTGGTCACGCCGCACACCACCACCACCACACCGGACAGATACTGCCGTTTACTGCCGGCTGCCGGGAGATACGCCGGACAACGGACGCGTGACAAGGTTAGACTAAGAGGAGCTACGCCCCTAAAACTAAAACGTCATCTACAAACCTGCAAACTATTATAACGCCACTACGCTTGAGAAGACTGGACATAGATCTACCTGGCTGAGATGAAAATGAATCACTTGAATCGGAGCTACACATGAACCTATGAAGACGCCGCTCGCTCCTCTGAATTTGGCTTCAGGTATACCCGCGTCGTTCTGAAAGACCTAGAACCATGCCTGTCTATGCATCTTTAGAAAGCGCGAAAAAAATCACAGCATATCCACGGACGTGAATGATGATGAGTGGGCGAAGCTGCGGAGGTTCACGATAAACCGTGAATCTTCCGTGAATTCTGCCCAGTACATCATCACCGACGTGAGATCGGGCGCGTTTATACTAAAGGTTCGATGAGTTATGACGACTTGCAGCTCACTTTATTTTACTTGTACGCTGTGAATTTTCATTGTTTAGAAACCATTGCTTTAGAAAAATCTGGCGTCTTTCGTTAACCAGCTGGCGTCTTTTCGTTTTGCTTTAGAAACATCTGGCGTTCTTTCGTTTTGCTTTTACGAAAACATTCTGGCGTCTTTCGTGGTTTATTTCATCAATCAACGTCGTTGTGAACAAAATTCTTATTGTTTAATCACGCACAGGAGAAATCTCACCAGGCACTACCTTGGAGGTAAACAATGGCTGCTAATGGAATGAGAGACAGAAGAAGTCGGCTTTTAGCTAACACTTACACTTCTACTTCTACTAACGTTTCCTACTGGAACATGCCAATGGCGGCTAACTGGGGAATGAGAGACAGAAGAATTCGGCTTTTAGTTAACGCGCACGCTGCGAATTTTTATTGGTGAACAACGCACAGGAAAAATCTCCCACGGCACCACCTTGGAGATCAAGATCTGGTACTAGCGTTACGACTGGTTACGCACTACTACGACTACGAGGGACGAACGGGTGCCGCCTTAAGGAGCTTCGCCCCTAAAACCACAACAGACAGGTAGGAAGGAGACAGGACGACGCGCCCTGTCTCCTTCCTACCTGTCTGGTGGTGGTTTCTTTAGCGCTTTTTAAAGATGAACTTCAAACCAACTCGCCCAACTGTCCCAGCTTATTATGTCTCTGCATTCTTGGGCGCACGCAAGTATACATTCTTTGGTAAGGAATAATGCAGGTCCTTCACATCTAAAGAAAATTCTTCAAAAGTGGACCCTGTCTCCTCTGAAAGGAAGGTCAACGACATCAGTAGAATCGTGGACCAGTCATTCTGCATTGCAATAATGCTAGGAATGGTGGTGGAGGGTCACTTGGCAATCCATTGTGGAGATTGCAAGTGTTCACCGAATTTTCGCGCCTGCTCTGCGATCGCCAGGAGTCGGAATAAATAGAATAGATTAATCATTGCGGCAAAAAGATCGTTGAAGCAGGTTACTCTTGCGTGAGTGGCCTCCATATCTTATCACAAAAAGAGCTGCTTTTTCTGAATGCGAACTGCGCAGTGATGGAACACGAAAGCGTTGTATGTATAAATAACACCCATGTATTTCTCGAAATAAACATTGTTGTAAGTGGCGCCCTGTGTGTGTGTGTCTTGTCCGTCGACGTCTTCGCGCATATTACGTTGGGCAATACCGACACGCCCACTTGTCCACCTTATCATCGTATATTTCCAGTACATCGGGCTCTCCGCTAAGTGTTTCTTCTAACCCGTGTGCACACGTTCATTAGTCGCAGTCGCCCGCGCGTAAATCACGCCTGCTCTCGTATTGCCTTCGGCCGTAACCTGCTACCAGAAGACGTGAAGCCGGTCATGGCAACCGCATGTGTAACGTCGTCAAGTCTGAATGATCAAGGCAAGCTCACCTCTACAGAACACACCTGAAAGCCCAACTGCTCGGCTCTATGAAAGAACACGGAAAGCAACGGGTTCACAGGGGAATTCAACCGTCTCGCAAGCCAAACTACCAAGATCATCTAACAGTTACTCTGTCGCAGCTGCGAGACCAGCATCGTTTTACCAAGAAAGGAGTCCTAGGGAAAGACTCTTCACACGAGGGGGACGTGACGTTGCCTGAGGCCGTCAGCGCTGTCTCGTCCAGGCGCCGAAATTCGCCGTGCAGCCGAAAACCTGCGCCTCAGAACTGCTTTTCTTCGGCAACAAGGTCACCCATTTGGCACCGGCAAGTGAGAGGGGCTGGTGCGTGTCGACTGGCTGTAGACGTCCTTCTACAAGACCACAGGGCCCAGGTTCTTCTACAGTTCACGCCTGGGCGTCGTACATGTAGGACGAACGTCTATTGTGTGCTCCCTTCCGAACAAGGATGACGGCTTTGCCGTCTTCCACGGGTCCTATACAAGATGAAGGTGCTTGATGCCCTGAGGGCTGTTTTATCTTCGTTCGCGTCGATGTTTCTCTGAGAAAGCTGAAGAGTGAAGCTAAGAAGCTGTGTGCAGATATAAGCCTGTCAAAGCAAGCGTGGGACATTACGAAAAGTAAAGCAAGTACACTCGATGTATTTTTCAGTGCCAAGACAGTGTCCTTTAGGAGTAATTTTGTCTGCGCGTAATACCCGGAAGAAGTGCCTCGCAATCTTTCTGCAAGCGAAGCTGGAGCTACTCACGGTAGATGACCCTCACCTCGTCCACGATTCTACTGATGTCGTTAACTTCCTATAAGGGCAGACAGGGTCCACTTTGCGGCATTTTATTAGATTTGAAGAAACTGTAATAAATGCGAGGCATTTCTTAGCGAACCTTTGGCACTTTGAGCGTTTCTATCTACGTATCTATCTATTTATCTAGCCACCTACGTCGGATGCCCTGATGATCGCCTCTTTAACTTTGTTTAGGCCAAAATTGGCATGGGAGGGTAAGATTTGATGAATATGACTGTCGGGTCATGACATGAATAATGTGAAAATGCTGTCGCGTACGTCGTCAAACACTTTCCTCCAGACACGTGTGGAACATCTAGAAGTACACGTTGCTTGGCTAGTCGGTTCATGTCTAAGTACAAGCCACAAAGTATGGCTGTTTCTTGCCGCGAGGAAATAACGAGGGAAGGGGTCCAGAGGAGCGCAAACTTTCGTCTGTTTATTCAAGAGACAGTGCAACCAATCACGGTGTAAGAATACACTCAGGTGAGACACTCTTCCCCCAACGCATGGGAAACCGCAATCCACGCGCGCCAGATAATGATCAGTTCTTATCAGATGACTTGCAGTTTCATCGGCGCCTTCTTAGAGGGCGCTACGAAAAGCGGGGCAGTCGTCTCCATAGCAACGCGCATGCTGCTGATAACGCGCATTTTTTCTTTGCCTTTTGCTGGACAATGTGCATCCGCCAAGCGGCATCGAGGGCGAAATCGAGAGAGTAACAGGAGAGGGCACGGCGAGCGCGGCGGCGATGACGCAGACCACCGTGGTTCGGCTACTCGCGGGCGCTCTCCGCCTCGAGCCATTAGATGGCGCACCGCTCAACGGACGCACGACCGAACATTATCTGGCCGCTTAGGCGCGCGCAGTGTCAACACCTGAATATTCTTACACCGTGAACCAAATATATAGGCACAGACATGCGCAGCAAACTACGCACACAGCGAGCGCATACCACCCTAATCACAACCTGTGATCTATGAACTTGCGCTCTGCCTGCGAAAGAGACAATGAAGTGTCACTGATACACATGGAACCTCGTGCTTTGATATGATATGCCTCCAACAACTCTCGAGCCGTGGTGTCCCCGCTTCTACCCAGAATCCGAATCTTATTCAAGCACGGCTCACACTTATGTGAACTGCAGTGGGTCGGCAAATGTGCCCCATCTTTACCTTTTAGTGAAAGCTCGTGTTCCCGCGCACGCTCATTCACGCACCTTCCCGTCTGGCCGACATACGTCTTGCCACAGGAAAGCGGAAATTCATACACAACACCGGTGGCACATTTTGTGTACGACTTGGCGTGCTTCTTGCCGCAACCACTTTTCTTGCTCCCATCAGATAGGATACGTGGGCATAGCTGAGACAGCTTCCGCGGCGCAGAAAAACAATTGGCACGCCATGTCTGTTAGCAACCTTCTTTAGGTTGTGTGCCACCCGGTGCATATACGGTACGACCTCAGGTCTCACCGTTCTCCGCTCTTGCTCTACCCCCGAGCCGTGGTGTTCACTCTTGAACTTCTGGAGGAGCGACTCGGCGACGGCGATGTGTTAACAATGTGTTAGCGGCCTTTTGCCGACTCGGGAAGGGATTGGTGTTCACACACGAGTTGCCGGTTCGCGGCTCCTTGCAGTTTTTAGACTTCAGCATTACCCTGCAGAGGTGTCACGCCTGTTGGCTTTATTCGCCTAGGTCTACAAAATTGCTGCCATATGAGTCGGCGCATTCCAAACTGTGAAAAGGGCCATAGCTAAACATTGCCTAGAGTCTGCACTTGCAAGGTCGTGCTCACACGTGATGCAGAAGGTTTTCAAAACCAATTGGATCGACTGGCCTTGGCTGGTTTCCCTCGCACGCTCCTCATCGCCGTCGCCGAGTCGCTCCTCCAGAAGTTCAAGAGTGAACACCACGGCTCGGGGGTAGAGCAAGAGCGGAGAACGGTGAGACCTGAGGTCGTACCGTATATGCACCGGGTGGCACACAACCTAAAGAATTTGCTAACAGACATGGCGTGCCAATTGTTTTTTCTGCGCCGCGGAAGCTGTCTCAGCTATGCCCACGTATCCTATCTGATGGGAGCAAGAAAGTGGTTGCGGCAAGAAGCACGCCAAGTCGTACACAAAATGTGCCACCGGTGTTGTGTATGAATTTCCGCTTTCCTGTGGCAAGACGTATGTCGGCCAGACGGGAAGGTGCGTGAATGAGCGTGCGCGGGAACACGAGCTTTCACTAAAAGGTAAAGATGGGGCACATTTGCCGACCCACTGCAGTTCACATAAGTGTGAGCCGTGCTTGAGTAATATCAGATTGGTCGGGGACGGGAAGGGCCCACGGCTCGAGAGTTGTTGGAGGCATATCATATCAAAGCACGAGGTTCCATGTGTTCAGTGACACTAATTGTCTCTTTCGCTGCAGAGAGCGCAAGTTCATAGATCAAGGTTTGATTAGGGTGTATGCGCTCGCTGTGTGCCTAGTTTGCTGCGCATGTCTGTGCCTATATATTTGGTTGCACTGTCTCTTGAATAAACAGTCGAAAGTTTGCGCTCCTCTGAACCCCTTTTCTCGTTATTCCTCGCGCAAGAAACAGCCCATACTTTGTGGCTTGTACTTAGACTGTGGCACACCCCGTTACACGGGCCGCGGTGTACGGCTATGCGCCACAGGTGATTGACAGTTTATATCTAACCAGGAACGGCGAGAACATATAATGGTAATTTAAATGCGAGAGCGTTAACAAAGACCGACATCGGCAGCGTTGACCCGAGGAATGGAAAGAATAAAATCAAGATCCCAGCAGGCATCGAACCCAAGCATTCCGCATGGCAATCAGGTATTCCACCACAGAGCTGTGCCAGGTCTATAAACTGGCTTGGAAAAACAGCTTACGCAGGCCTAATGTCGGTGCAACGTCAATTGTGGTTCTGGTGCTGGCTATCTAATTTTACAAGAAAGCAATAAACACTACATATGTACTCCTGCGATACAGACGTAATATCAAATTAACGTCTGTGGTTCTAGTGTTGGCTTCGAGTTTATAGCACTCTAATAAACGTTACTTTTTATTCCTATGATTCAGGAAGCCATACTGAAGCATTGCTCGACGCAAGTTGCGTATGATATTCACATGATTGCACCAAAAAGTGTACTTAGTTTGGTAATACTAACGTATGTACTAACGTATGTAACATGGAGGGCTGACACTACCTCGCACCATAAGTTACCCCTTAAATGCCAGTGTTGTCGACGTGCCCAGTAAGGCCACGAGGTACACAGCTACTACACTTACAAAAACACGTCGATCCACCTTGTAACGCTAATTGGCTCAACGCCATAATATAGAGCACAGAAGTACTCGCTGGCTGCTTCGCATAAAACCGATTCCCACAAGGGATGGGATCTGCCGATTTTTTTTCAGTACGAAAGAATAAGTTACCACTGTGCGTCCAAGAATGCACATGCAGGCTTGGTTCCGTGTCATTTCATAATGACGCGGCTATACCAGAAGCCAAACTCAATGGCAATCTTACAACTATCTCTGGTCCACCTACGTTGAATGGGACAGCCGTCTGTACCTGCACAAGAGCGGCGTCTGCGTAGGTTCACATTTAGGTCCGCTTTTAAGTGATTTATTTCTAGCTCATACAGATAGATCTGTTTCCAGTCTGCTCGGCGGTAGAGGCATTAAAAAAGTTTTTTAGGTTTCTGGATGACTTTTTAGTTTTTAGTGAAAATAACTCCAGTGACGCCGACGTGATCGTTAGTAAAACGTTGACAACTTTTAGACACATTTTATAACCAACTGAAGTGACTCATGAACTTTCGGTCGAATCATCTATAACGTTTCTATCCGCCTCGTGCGCTGCTGCTTGAGCTGTACTGGTGGCGCCACCAACGGCGAACGGTGGCGAAAGGTGGATATGCGTGGCTCATAGAAGCCGTGGGCAAAGCGCCCGTTACTCGCCGTTTTTCTATTCATTTTTCATTCTGGTGTGATATTTGTACTGTCCACGCTGCTCCACTAGACAACCATGCCGTTTGTTACGTCGATTGTTCTATATTATTTGTTTTAAAATGACAGGCCCGTTTTTTATGCGTGCGCGCGATGCACTGCGTACGTTTCTTACGTGCATGTGTCCAAGTTGTTTGCGTGATCTGCAGCATTTTTTTTTGTTCACAGACCGTGTTAACATACGATAAAGTTCTAACTGCATTGCAATCACATATTTCGGAATATCTAATCACTTTCACCACTGAAGCCACAATCCTCTAACACATGCGCTTTAAATTGAGCATGGCATTACTCAGACTTATATAGGAAATGGGCACGCGTGGCATTACTCAGATTTATATAGGAATGCGCACGCGTGTAATGTATCTCATATGCTAGATTTTCCTTTGGTACGTGGAGCTCAACATAAAATGCGATTCTAGAAGTAATGTTCGTGGAGTAGCGAGCATATAGAAGGGCAACTACTTACAGCTTCACTTACCTTTGCAAAAACGGTATTCCAATTGGAATTCAATATTAACCGACGCAACAACGAAAAACACACTTGTTGTACGCAGTCGTACCAGGTTGACGCGCGAGGCCAAGCGTGGTATTTTAAGTGTAGCACAATCGTGCGCGTGCAGTACGCTAGAATATTCTGGCACATCGTCGTCAAGCTTGCAGTCACTTCAGCGGTTCCCATGATGTAGCACCAGTTGACGTCCTCGCGTCATCAAACTGCTACGACACCGACAACTGCACACAGCTGACTTGGGAAAACGCGGTCTTGCAGGAAGCCATCTTGTCCAGCAACCAACGGACAAAAGTACACAACTGAGGCGTCTGAAACATTGCCGTTAATGAGATGGCAGCTGAACGAAATCAGGGTTCATCGTCCGACGTGTGGCCACCGCCTTACACAATATTAACGCTGCAACGTCCAAGGAAGACGCGACGAGCCCAGCCGGCCTTGTCGGGTGCACTGTCGACTGCACAGTGCACAGCGCGCGCTCTCACGGCCACCGAAAGAAATAAGAGAAAGTGGAGAGAGGAGTTAGCTTGGAGCATGGCCAGTCGGTTGAAGAAAGAGGAGGTGTTGCATCGTCGGTGTGGCGTATTGTCGAGAGATGGCGCTAGTTTGTTTTTGCGCAACGGTATCGCAAACTTCATCCAAAATGCATGGGATCCTATGGGGGGTTGGGAGAGGGTGTAACTGCCTGAGCCGAGCGGTGGCGCCACCGTACCGATGCACGATGCGGACAACTTTCTGTGGCAATGAAGGGATAGCTGCGGGGGCGGAGCATCTGCACATGTACTGCTACGCGAAACAGTCCGTTTCGGCGCGCGTCTCGTAACGCCGTGGAAAGTGATGTCAAGCGTTGCATTTTGACGCAAACGCTGCTCAGCGTCTAAGATACGGGTAAAAGGCGCGAATTTTTCAAGCACGCAAAAACGCAAAGTGACAACGTATAAAGTAAAATAAATACAAATATCTCGCTTGTGTGCATTGCGTTCCGTCACAAAAGCTACATGTAGAAAGTGAAGGAGTATTAACACGAAAGTGTTTTATGCGGTGGTCCACCAAGTACATCCGTCACGGATATGACGTTTATAAAATGGACGACAACGGGTGAGGAAGAAAAAGACTAAAAAAAAATCACAGCATATCCACGGAGTGAATGATGATGAGTGGGCGAAGCTGCGGAGGTTCATCGGTAAACCGTGAATCTTCCGTGAATTCTGCCCAGTACATCATGACCGACGTGAGATCGGGCGCGTTTATACTAAAGCTTCGATGAGAGTTATGACGGCTTGCAGCTCACTTTAATTTTACATGTACGCTGTGAATTTTCATTGTTTAGAAAACCATTGCTTTAGAAAACATCTGGCGTCTTTCGTTAAGCAGCTGGCGTCTTTTCGTTTTGCTTTAGAAACATCTGGCGTCTTTTCGTTTTGCTTTTAGAAAACATCTGGCGTCTTTCGTTGGTTTATTTCATCAATCAACGGCGTTTTGAACAAAATTTTTATTGTTTAATCACGCACAGGAGAAATCTCACCAGGCACTACCTTGGAGGTAAACAATGGCTGCTAATGGGAATGAGAAACAGAAGAATTCGGCTTTTAGTTAACGCGCACGCTGCGAATTTTTTATTGTTCAACAACGCACAGGAGAAATCTCCCACCGGCACCACCTTGAAGGTCAAGATCTGGTACTAGCGTTAAGACTGGTTACGCACTACGACGGGGACGAACGGGTGCCGCTTTAAGGAGCTTCGCCCCTAAAACATACCCCGCTGGGAATCGAACCCACGACGTTGCGGCCGCGACGGCAAGCGCCCGACGCCCTAGCAACTAAGCTAACTCGGGAGATGCTAGACACGGCGCGAACGCGCCTTAGGGACTAAACACGCGCTATCCGCACACCCGCTCCGCACGTGGCGGGACACCTGCCGCCCGCAAACGGAGGAGGAAAAACCGGAACGACGCCTCCTCCGTTTGCGAGCGGCAGGCGTCCCGCCACATGCGGAGCGGGTGTGCGGATAGCGCTTGTATAGTCCCTTATATCTTCCACACATTCTCTTTCGCGGTGGGCGGAGCTAGAGTCACTGGAAAATTTCAGAGTACCGCAAAGGTAGGCTGCACGCGGGCAACATTGGGCGGCGGCGTCCATATCCCTTCCGGACCGTCCGGCGCGTTGGTAACGTGTGTTGAGAAGTGACCGATCTTTTCGCCTCGATGCCGTGTTACGCTCGGCGTAACTGCAATATGTGTGTGTGTGTTTCTTCAAAAGGATATCAGAAGTGATTTCGAGTCATCGACAGTCATGAATCGACTGCGCGGTAAGCGGTGTAGCTAATGAAACGTGCGGCGAATGTTGCCATGTGCTCGCGAACTCTCTTCGTGGCTTCAGCGGTCTCTTTTCGTTTCACGGCCGAGTGTGTTCGCAAGATCCGGAGCTGTATAGTTGCATTAGCGTAATGACCGTACGAGATGCCCTTTACTTCGACACTTGGTGAATTTTGACTGTTTGCGCTAGCTTTGCAGTCGGGTTCAGGTTCACTTCATAGCGCATTTGAGAACATTATCGAACATCGAGAACGTTCAGCAATGCGTCCTTCGACTGATCGCTGATGCATACCTTACTTGCGCACCATGCTTGCTGTTCAGCTGGGTGTTATCTGTAATAGAAGTGGTGTGTGTACGGTAAGTGGAAGTTGTGCGTGAAGTATTTGTCTCGGTTCGGAACGCCAGCAGCCGAACGCACGGGCGAATCGGCGTGCGGTAGGTAAGGTGCATCTTATTTTGCGAATACGTTGTCATTTCTTAACAGATACGTAGAAAATAAGCCATCAAAATGATTGACGTCACTACTCAGTTGTTTCATTTCCTATTTTTTGTCTCCTTAATATTCCCAACGTTACAGTGCATTTGCAAATATTTTGCTGTGTTCCGACAAAGTTTTTTTTTTTTTTGCGTTGCCAGCGCGTAAACAGCTAGGGTTCGGTTTCTGCACTGCTTTTAATTTCAACTTTTTTTTTCGTAATGCACTCTTGTTAAAACTTCCTCGGCGCAGTGCTTTATGTTATTTTGATCAGAAATAGCACATGCCGCAAATTTTCAACGCGCATGCTACTGCAACACAGTATGTATGTAGATCTAGGGCTCGCATGAAATCGATTCCCTCAATGCGTGGGAAGATGGGCCGATTATTATTATTATTATTATTTTTTTTGCTGTGACAATTTCTCGCCCACTCAACTGTATTGTAAGGGTACGCTCGGCGCAATGCAGCATTAGCAAATATATTTTTAAAAAAAAATAAAATACGCTTAATAACATATTGCCTTATACCAAGTTTATCAACAGAGTGCCACGCCTCAGTTTTGCGCAGTGGCAAATGATCATGCGACAATTGCCTTCAAAGTATACAGTAAACAGTTATTATTTTAATAAGTCTTCGATTTCGCTCTCGTGCGTGACACGCTTAAAACTCGAAATGCATGCACAATCTGTTCCACAGGTCGAGATATAAACAGCCGAGCAAATAGAAAGGTATGTAGTGTGTAGTTTCCAATATCGCTGAACATAGCGAACCGAAAAGGTGAAGTATCCTGTTGCATGAGAGCTTTTCCAGCAAAGTTTATGTAGTTCACTGCAGAAAGGAGTGTTCTTCGAGGGGGGCAAATTCATTCCGCGGCCGACTATGCAGCCACGTACAACGACGCTCTTTGACGTTAATGTTTCCCAGACGGAATGCAAAAATATACGAAATTCCCGGAGTAGCTCACCAGCAACGTTCGGTTACTGGTGAGCTACTCTCTGGCATCTGCATGACGCGTTTAAAAAAGCGACGAAATACTTCTAGGGACCGTGGTACTGCTAAATATCGGCTGTGCTCTGCATTCAACGCGCCTGCACCCAAAGCGCTTGGAAGGGATATGGCGGTGAGAGGTCACGTGATGCGAGTAAGCCAATCGCGTCGGCGGCGGCGCGCGGAAAACAGATGCGATACTCTGAAATTTTTCTAGTGACTCTAGGCGGAGCGGGGTGGTGCCGCCGTCTGTGAGATGTGAAAAGAAGTAATGCTCACGATCGACACTTACTAGCGCTTACTCCGAGATTGCCAACGATATCGGACGTCACGGTTAAAGCGTCTCGATACCAGAGAGGTGGACTGGCCGCGCTGGCGTCGCCGAGGCACCCTTTATGCAGTTACGTTCTTTGTCTTTGGCTCCGTGTTAGCGTGCGTCGGCTCATCGAAGTAGTGCAGCTTCCACGTGAACCAACGGGATTTCTCCGCCGCCGACTGCTTCAATTGCGAGAGCACCGACTAACAAAACTGCTGCAATATGCGTTGCAGAAAGGACTTGATTTCGACGGGCGAATGTCGTGCCTTGGTGGAGCGATAGCAGCGCCTGCGAGACAGAGGCCAGCGGGACGCACGCGTTTGCGGCTCAGGTACGAACCTCTACCTCCCGTGTTGCTGAAGCGTAGTGTGTGTTATGTATGCATGAGCGCAGGCGTCGGTCACCCATTACTAGAAAGCGCACACCGTGCCTTTCTCTCCTTCATTGACGACGCTTTGAAGAAGTGCATACAGGGTACCAATGTTGATTATGAGCTTGTTGATATCATCCTTACGCGGGATTCACGATTTGCTGTGTCCAAATATATGTTCACAACGTCAGCTACCACAACGGTTTAATCATGATCATAGGCGTTAGTCGTCGCGATAGAGACATGCTGTCAACATGGGTGCATCCACGTCAAACGGTGCTATAGCTGCCAAGCACGATTAGACATTGTACAAGCTCTCATATATCACTACACAATTACCACTACTCCTGTGAAGACACGTTTCACTTTCGTGTTATACCGATTCCTATGACGGAGGGATCAGCCATGTTTTGTTATATATCTCACGCAGAAAATACGGACGCAATTGTGGGACTACATTCATTAGCGGTAGGATACGTGTATTGTGGCGCTGTAGCTTTCCCTTCATTGCCACAGAAAGTTGTCCCCGAGTATAGACATGCGATTGTTTTTCGCAACTCATGTGTGCTGGCAGTTCCAGCCTCGGACGTATAAACCGCTGCTATCCTTTAGCTCCTGTCATTCGAAGCTTGTAAAGGGGGGCATTGCCAACCTTGTTTAATCTTTTTCAGAAATGCTGTCCCCATCGTGTAGCGTAAACTTCTTGCAAGCAGATCAATCGCCTGGAGGAGGCAGGCTATTCGCAGGCTGCGCTAGTTTCTGCGGCTGAAACAATCGTGAAAAAATTGCGGGCCTGCTAAGTGGACAGACTCCTCGTGCAAAAGAAAACGTAGCTGCAAACCCTAAGTTCATCGTGTGTCCCATTAAACATGATGAGTGGTTTCAGCGCAAATGACGAAAAACAGAGAAGGAGGAGGAACGCGAACACCAGCGCTGTCTCACAACTAACTTTATTAGCAACGAAATCACACAATTTTAAAAGCACAACCTATCCCACGTGGGCACACGTCGATGACGCCACACCAATGATACAGTACGAGATCAAAGGTGTAACTGTAACATAATGTATCACGAGGCAAAACAGTTTAAGAAAGCAATCTCTCTGTCATGCAAGGTGATAGACGGCACACTTACACGCCTAGGGCCTTTCTTGAAGTTATAAAACGCCTCCATTATCTCCTGGTGGCCTGGTCCGCATGCGCGAAGATACATACGGTGTGTTGAAACATCGGTGTGCATGCATGTTCTGTGGAATACTTAGCCAAATGGGAATACGGATTGCCTACCAGTGAGCGCTTATGTTCCATTAGTCTAATGTTCAGGCAACGGCCCGTTTGGCCTATATAACGTGACCACAAGAGAATGGGATTTGGTAAACAACGCCTACTCTGCATGGGACTACCGGAGATATGTGTCACCTTGCACGTTTTTTATTATTTGAACCTGTTTTTTTCAAGCAACTTCCGATAAATGATTCCACAGATTCTTCATTTTGTTCGGGGCTGATAGGAGAACGTTAACGTTGAAACGTGCTGAAACGTTTTTTAGACCATGTGACAGTCTGTGAGCATAAGGTATTACGACACTCAACAAAATGCGTTGGCAGGCTAGTTGGTGAGAATCCATATTGCTTTTTTAGCGCAAAAAACGACACCACAAGAAAGAAGACGGAACACAGCGCTACTCACAACTGACATGGTTTATTGCGTCACTCCACTCTTTAAGCAGCCAGATACCGGTAGGACATGCGCCGTGCACCCTATGCGCACAATCACCACTCCTTGGACACCTGAGCGCAATCATGAAGCGCATCCAAAAAGCAAATTCAGCAGAAAACAAGGTAATGGACGGCACACTAATGCACTGCGACCCAATGATTGAATGAAAAAAGCTTCCGATAATTCTCGGGCGGTGGTGTCACGACTCTTCTTTAAGATAGTGGTTAGTCTAAACAAGGCTTGACAATTGCATTTTTTGCAGTGTTGAGCTAAATGTGAGCCTGTACCAGTCGGCAGGGATCGCTCATGTTCTTTAAGGCGCTCATTCACATAGCGGCCTGACTGACCTACATACACTTAGCCACAAGAGAGTGGAATCTTGTAGACCACCCTCACGCTGCACTCGACAAACTTCTATGGATTCTCACCAACTAGCCCGCCAACGCATTTTGTTGAGCTATATTTCTTTGCTGGGGCCCTGTTTTTTGTGTATCTGCGTCAACTCCAGAACCTACCGTTCTGGTCAGTCACATTGCGTTTGCTGTGTGCCGCGCCAGGATGCTTTCCTTCTGCATGAAGAAAGGACTCGTTCCACAAGAAGTGGCTCTCCTCTTCGGTAGTGTGAGGCCGTCCGTTGGTCACGCACGGCGCCTTTGTCGGATTCTGCGCTCTGAAATTTGGCGGCAGGTACGTCTTCTGTATGACTGGTTGAAGGCTACATGCTACTCGCGGGACACTTCTACCGTGGCCGAGAAGAAATTTGGCTGCTACAAACGTCTAGCAGCTCAGACTACTGAATTTTGGTGGGTGCAGCTTCTGCTACAATTTCGGTCAAGGTGTTCGCCGAGGAAGGACGCAACGCAAGCCGACACTGGTGGCTACCATGTTCTCGGTAATGTCAGGCTTCCTGACACAGTTGCGCATTTGTTAAGGAAAGGTCCGAAGTTTAGCACGGAACCAAGTATTCCAGCACATGAGCTGCTGGCATTGAATAGGCGCATCTCAAGGAACGCTGAACTGGAAGACCAGGAACGGTGCCTCCTTGATGGAGTGGATACCTTGCGTAGGACTGTCAACAAGGACTCCCCACCTTCGTCGGCTCTGATCAAGAAAACGGTGTCGTTTTTCAAAGACAATGAACTGCGGTTGTTATTAAGTGACAAGGGCGGTAATTTTGTAGTAGCCCCGGCTGCAGTCTTCAACGACAAAGCCATCCAGGCTGTCAACAAGAACTTCATTCCGTCCACAGCGAAACCTCACAAGGTAAAAAGCAAAGCAGTTTCCTTGTTGGATAACGTAGGCCTCACCAAACTTGCTAAAGGTGTCAAACAATGCAAAGTGCTCGCTCTTGAAGTTTTTTTCACTGCTAAGACGCAGAAATTGGATGTGCCTTTCCGTACAATAGTCAGTGAAAACAATTGTTGGCAGATTTTAGTTAGCCGTTTTTTGCAAAAAACAGTTGAATCTGCTGACCATTGAAGATCCTTTCGGCATAAAAAACTCCTCCGATGTTGTTTCCTTTCTGAGAGACAACCACTCAGTTGTCAACTTTTTTTCTGTGGACGTCGAAGATTTATATTATTCGATACCGCACGATGAGCTTTTTCGCTGTGTGATGGCCTGCATCGAAGAAAACGGAGAGTTAGACTTTCGCAATGCTACTGGAATGTCCTCAGAAAAATTCTTGTCCGTTCTTGAGTTTTATCTAAGCGCAACTTTTATCTCGTTCGAAAACCAGCTATTTATTCAAAAAAAGGGTGTGTGTATTGGTTCGTGGTGGCGCCTGCTCTTTGTAATATTTTTTTATCCTTTGTCGACCGTGCTCTTAAGAGTGTTTTAGACAATGACCTGGTCCAGATTTTTAGATATATTGACGATTTCCTTGTTGTGATAAAACAAACTAACCACGAAGGCTCTGGCGCAGTAGCTGATATTTTATCTCTGTTCAAGGACAACGGCAAGGGTTTAACCTTCACACACGAACTCACAAAGGATGGTAAACTGCAGTTTCTGGATCTACAACTTTCCTTACAAGCAGGTCATGCCTGCTGGATGTACTCGCCGCGTGCACGTAAGGGTCTTCTGCCATACGAGTCTGCGCACTCTAAGGTTGTCAAACGTGCCATTGCCATGATGTGTCTTGAATCATCATTAATGAAATCGTGCCATCACACAGCTAACGAGAGCTTTAACGCGCAGTTAAAAAGGTTGCAGGATGCGCGTTACCCAAGTGTGGTTGTGACGTCGGTCTCTGAAGTTGCTTCAGAAGCTGAAAGGCAAGCGCCAGAAGTGTAGAAACGACACAGAGAAGAAGCCAGTAGTAGTGCCGTATTGCCATAACGTGGCTCACAATCTTAAGAATGTGGCCACTAGGTACCAAATCCCGGTTGTATTTTCTGCCCCCCGGAAACTGCCTATGTTGTGCAGGCGTGTTTGTAAAGAAAACAAAAAGCCGCAATGTGAAAAGACACCAGAAGTTTGTCGAGTGCAGCGTAGGGGTGGTCTACAAGATTCCACTCTCTTGTGGCTAAGTGTATGTAGGTCAGTCAGGCCGCTACGTGAATGAGCGCCTTAAAGAACATGAGCGATCCCTGCCGACTGGTACAGGCTCACATTTAGCTCAACACTGCAAAAAATGCAATTGTCAAGCCTTGTTTAGACTAACCACTATCTTAAAAACAGTCGTGACACCACCGCCCGAGAATTATCGGAAGCTTTTTTCATTCAATCATTGGGGTCGCAGTGCATTAGTGTGCCGTCCATTACCTTGTTTTCTGCTGAATTTTGCTTTTTGGATGCGCTTTCATGATTGCGCTCAGGTGTCCAAGGTGTGGTGATTGTGCGCATAGGGTGCACGGCGCATGTCCTACCTGTATCTGGCTGCGCTAAAGAGTGGAGTGACGCAATAAACCATGTCAATTGAGAGTAGCGCTGTGTTCCGTCTTCTTTCTTGTGGTGTCGTTTTTTGCGCTAAAAAGCAATAGGTATTACGACACATTTATCTTTGCTCGTTGGCGCTGAATTTATTTCTAAGGTGCGAGTTAATTTCGTTCTTTTTATGAGCTTCTGCACACTCATCCTGAGAACATTATCTGAAAATCCCGATGCTCTGAGACGCTCAATCTGTGTTAAAAAACCGCCCGAGATTAAATGACTACATGTTTTAAACAATGCTGCGAACAAGCAGGAAAAAGCTATACCATTTTTTACAACTTTCGAGTGTGCCGAATTAAAACTTATTATGGGTTTGTTGGATCTTGGGCTGTACTGCCAGCACACATGTTTTTTGCCTAGTCTAAGACTGACATGTAGAAATTGCAACTGTTTATTCTGCGGCACTTCATAGGTGAAATTCAGGCCACGCCCACATTCATGCAAAAGATCAAGCACGTTTTTTACCGTATATGGGAAGCTGAACTCTGTAACAAAAATCAAAAAATCATCCACATAACGCAACACCTTGATTACATTGTCACCCAGTTTACTTTTCACATTCATGTCCACCCTTCCTAGAAAAATATTGCTCAGAATTGGCGCGACCTTTGGTCCTATGCACACCCCGATCTTTGTATGAAAAACTTCCCTTTCCATTCTACACTCGTTGAAGTTAAGTAAAAGGACAGAATTTCCAGAAACGTGCCTACCGAAACACCACACCCACTTGCGAAGGCTATTTCATTATTATCTTCAGTGATACACATTTCTACACTTTGCATTAGGGCATCATGCGGTAAATTATAATATAAGTCTTCCACGTCTACACTAAACATATTGCATTGACCAGGGTTAGACGAGACAAGCAAAGAAACGAGAGCATTTGAATTTTGAACAAGAAAGGGATCCACAATCACCAAAGAATTAAGGTGTCTTTGCAGATATGACGACACACAGTATTGCCAGCTGTCCGTTTCCGTGATTATCGCTCGGAACAGAACTTGAACTTTATGGGTCTTCACAGCGAAGAAAATATCCAAATTAAGCTTTTTGGCCTTGCTTACAGCCGAGGCTAACGTTTCCAAGTTATGGCGGCGAAGTAGTGACAATGCTCGTTCCTTAATTTTATCAGGTTTCCGGTTTACTTGCCTGAAATTCTTATTAATTGCAAAAGCTGCCTTTTCACAATACACAATATCTGGCACTACAACAAAGAAACCTTCTTTATCTAAGGTTAAAATGTGAAGTTCCTTACTTACAGGATATTGCACAATGTCTTTCACAGACCTAGCCGTCGAGTCCTTTCTTCCAGTTCGTTCTAACACGACCACACATTCACCAATGAAGCGTGGCCTGTCTTCTTCCATCCCAAGGCGCGTAATTGTCCTGGTTAGAGCTAACCTCTCTGGAGGGCTCAGGCGTGGTTCATGCGCGAACTTCGGTCCCAGACCCAGCGTCCTTCTGTGCTCCCCCGGTATGCTCCCGTCGCCCAGGACCAACACCTTGGCTTCAGCTACCTTGACCTTCTGGGGTTTCGGAAGGGAAGGCCGGATATTGTTCCAAGTCCAATCCGCGAGCTGGTTGGAAGTTTTTCGCCATTCTAGGAAAGCCTTCCTGCTCTTCCCTTTGTCCTCCTGCCAACACGCCGAGCGTAGACAGTCCGTGAAGTATCTGGCCTGATGCATCCATTCTGCGCGCATGATTTTACACATCCTCTTGGTGTGACCCGTCGAAGGCTGTAGAAAGCCACAGAGTGACTATACCTCACTAGGGCACTGAGCATATCGGGCATGCCACGATAGAATCCTGCTTTTGCAGATGCAGACAGCCATCATCGACGCGAGCGTGCAAGGGTTAGATAGGTCGTAGCTGTTAGGACGAAGAACAGAGCCCGATGTAATAGAAATATACTGCAGAAGAACCGACATTTGGGCGAGTTGGATTGCGTTAAACATGATGAGTGGTTTTCAGCGCAAAAAATGGTATAGCTTTTTCCTGCTTGTTCGCAGCATTGTTTAAAACATGTAGTCATTTAATCTCGGACAGTTTTTTAACACAGATTGAGCGTCTCAGAGCATCGGGATTTTCAGATAATGTTCTCAGGATGAGTGTGCAGAAGCTCATAAAAAGAGCGAGATTAACTCGCACCTTGGAAATAAATTCAGCGCCAACGAGCAAAGATAAATGTGTCGTAAGACCTTATGCTCACACTGTCACATGGTTTTAAAAACGTTGCAGCACGTTTCAACGTTAAAGTTCTCCTATCAGCCCCGAACAAAGTGAAGAAAATCTGTGCAATCATTGATCGGAAGTTGCTTGAAAAAAGAACAGGTTCAAATAATAAAAAACGTGCAAGGTGAAACACATATCTCCGGTAGTCCCATGCAGAGTAGGCGTTGTTTACCAAATCCCATTCTCTTGTGGTCACGTATATATAGGCCAAACGGGCCGTTGCCTGAATATTAGACTAATGGAACATAAGCGCTCACTGGTAGGCAATCCGTATTCCCATTTGGCTAAGTATTCCACAGAACATGCATGCACACCGGTGTTTCAACACACCTTATGTATCTTCGCGCATGCGGACCAGGCCACCAGGGAGATAATGGAGGCGTTTTATAACTTCAAGAAAGGCCCAGGCGTGTAAGTGTGCCGTCTATCACCTTGCATGACAGAGAGATTGCTTTCTTAAACTGTTTTGCCTCGTGATACATTGTCCGCCGCGGTGGTATAGCGGTTACGGTGCTCGGCTGCTGACCCGAAGGTCGCGGGTTCGATCCCGGCCGCGGCGGTCGCATTTCGATGGAGGCGAAATGGTAGAGTACCGTGTACTTAGATTTAGGTGCACGTTAAAGAACACCAGATGGTCGAAATTTCCGGAGCTCTCCACTACGGCGTCTCTCATAATCATATCTTGGTTTTGGGACGTAAAACCCCAGATATTATTATTATTATCGTGATACATTATGTTTACAGTTACACCTTTGATCTCGTACTGTATCATTGGTCTGGCGTCATCGACGTGTGCCCACGTGGGATAGGTTGCGCTTTTAAAAATGTGTGATTTCGTTGCTAATAAAGTTAGTTGTCAGACAGCGCTGGTGTTCGCGTTCCTCCTTCTTGTCTGTGCTTCGTCGTTTGCGCTGAAAACCACTCATCATGTTTAACGCAATCCAACTCGCCCAAATGTCGGTTCTTCTGTGTGTCTCATAACACAAAAAGTTTGCCATGCGAGCAGATGTAAAGGTGGTCTCCTCTGCTCCTATGAAACTGCGTAAACTTTGCAGAATGAGAAACCCTTGCGTCCGGAAAGCCTTAGCCTGTACCGGAAACCACAAAAGAAAGTATGTCGAACGCCAGGTTGGAGTGGTCTGCGATATTCCCCTGCCATGCGGTAAAAAGTACATGGAACAAACTGCGCAATGCTTAAACGATAGGCTCAGACAGCATTGCAATAATGTTAGGATTGGCAGAAAGGGTCACCTGGCGATCCATCGCAAAGATGGCAAGTGTTCACCGGATTTTCGCGCCAGCTCTGTGGTCGCCAGGAGGCGGGATGAATATGCAATAGATTAATAATTGAGGCAAAAAAAGAACCTTGGAGCAGGTGATGCTTGCGGGAGTGCGGCCTTCATATTTATCACAAAAAGAGCTGTTTTTTCTGAATGCGACTGCGCAGCGATTAAACGTGCATGCATTGTCTGTGTAAATAGCACGTATGTTTTTCCCGGAATAAACATTTCTGGAAGTGGCGCCCTGTGTGTGTGTTTCTCTTCTTGTCCGTCGTCGTCTTTGCGCCTTTTACGTCGGATCGTGGTCTAGTGGTTACGGCATTCGACTGCTGACCCGAAAGTCGCGGGACCGAATCCCGGCCACGGCTTTAGCTGCGCGTTAAAAAGTCCCAGCTGGTCGAACTTTCCGTATTCTTCCACTACGGTGTCCCTCATAATCATATCGGTTTTGGGACGCTAAACCCCTGCTATTATGGCTATTAAAGGCACCCGTGGCAGAGTGCAATGTGGCTACTCGCAGCCCCTCACCTTTGCAGATACGCTTATCGGACGTTTTAGTAATCATATCCGCTTACAACTTACCATTCGTCTAACATATCGCAGTAGTGCTATCAAAATCCGCGAGACTAGTCGAGCTTGTTATAAGAATATGAATATTGGACTAAGCGAATTTACATTCAGGCATTCTTGCCCTCATTTTTCCATAGGACTGTTGAACAGAATTGGTTGCTTTTCAAGAACATACTAACAAATTCAGTGTACCGACACGCTCCCTTGGTGTCCATTTAGAATGACAAAGCCAATCCCCGGTTCAAGAAACGCCTTAATCGTTATCCTAATAAAAAGGAGCGTCTGTACAGAAAAGCGAAGCTTGCACCCACGCCATCGCTTGGGAAAAATATCGCGTATGCTTAAACAGCTACTGTTGTGCCATTGGAGGTAGGAAAGAAGCAGGGGACGCCACTAGAGCGGACACATCGGATCCCGCTTCTGTAAATATTTCCTGCCAGAAAAACGTGACATCTTAAACGAATTTTCGCACCACTGGAGGCAGTACGCCTCGAGGACCACACCAATACCAAGTTCTTCGCCGTGGGTGGTTTCTTCGCCATTTTTCGGTAGTTTTTCACCGCTACCTGACCGCACGTTTGCTAGGCGCGGCGAGGCCTAGCCTTCGCACACACTCTGCTCCCAAGAATGTCCATGCATCTGACGGCCGAGGGGGAGGACATCACCCCCGAGGTGTGCCTGGAGTCCGTATGGACCACAGCGATTTCCAAGCGCAAGCTGCAAAGGCAGCCCGGCGTCAGCGCCCGGGCAATTTTGACACAACGCGGCAACGGACGCGACGGGTCCCGCACCATCGCCGCCGGCGCCGTAAAAATAAAAAAAAACATTAATCAACTGGAAATGATTCAGTGCAAGACCACGAGTTATTTTTAATAAATATAAGAGGACAGATTCCCCAAGCGCGCTCATGACCAAAAGCGAAATACTTTCTTTACATTTCAGAAGGCAGTTTCATGGCATAAAATGTATTCATAATATAATGGCTGGTAACTTGAATATACAGGATTTGCGTACATTCGTCCTGTTACAACTCGACAAACAAGACACACTATGCCTCATTCATTGTAACCAATTTTCGCAAAGACTAATGCATTTAAACGTAGTTTTTCCCCATAACTATGGGGGACTGGAATACACTTCCAGATTCAGTAATAATGTTGCCGAATTTGGTCAATCTCTTGAAGAGCACATTTCTATTAATTTTGGAGTGTCTTTCCTGCTGATGTTGTGTTTCATTTTGCTATATAAGAGTGTGATTAATTATTACCCAATTATTGTCTTTTGTTGGTGTTATTGTGCAACCTTTACTGCATTGTATAAGACCGCGATGCTATCGATTAGTGATTGACTGCACAATTGCACGTGTGAACTGTCCTTGTATTTTTTGTGTACACCCCCTCCTGACTGGGCCAAATTGGCCTGCAATATATTCAAATAAATAATAAAAACGCCTAGCCGCGGCCTCAAGGCTACCCCGCCTGCCGAGGGAGCACTTTAGTATCATCGTCCGCCCTAATGGCAGAATGTGTAGAGGGCGTGAGTGCCAAGCCGAACATGAGGCGCCCTCTAGGTGGTAGTACATAAGGGGTGGATTGATTTATAAACTGGGTCACTTCTGCCGCGGACATGGACCGTGCGTGTTGATTCCGCGGCCTTCGGGCTTCGGCCTGCATCCTCGGCCGCCTCGGCTCGAACCCGCCCACCACAAGTGGGATCCCAGGTTCCTGCCGTTCGACGTGGCTAATAAGGACGCCCCAGTTCCTGCACTTGCTGCCGCCAGTCTCCGTAACTAGGCCCCATTCTCCTTCGACGATGCCGACAAGTGGCTTCCCCGGTTGCAGCAATTCGCAGACTGCTCCTTCGCCACCGTCATGCACGCAGTGTCGGACGAGACAAGGGTAGGGACCCTCCTCTACTGCATGTGTCCACGGGCACGCATCGTCCTCAGTTCGCTCATATCCGACGAAGACGCGTGCAAGTCTTATGCGGAAGCCACCAGGCGGCGCTCAAGCTGCTTCGTGTACTCCGTAAACGAGGTGAACGAAAGCTCTCAGTTCCACAAGCGGACGCAACACCCAGGCGAAACCATTGACAATTTCTTCACGGCCCTTCGGAACATAGCAGGCAAGTGTAACGGATAGTCACCAGCCGTTGAAGAGATTCTCATTCGCGACCGTTTCGTCGTGGGTTTGTCGGAGTCTCATATATCAGACAAGCTGTTCCGCACTACGATCCTCTCCCTTGACGACGCACTTGTGCAAACCCGTGAGGACAAAGACGCCGAGCGCGAGAAACAACGCCTGTCGTTCACCGCTGGGCAACCGCCGACGGTAACGCACGTGGGCGTGGTGACTTCACGTAAGCCCGCGCAGCGCGCACGCGGCGAAACCACAGATTGGTCTCTGGCTACGTTGCGTCACGTGACCTGGCCGACGGTTAACAAACCAACAAGAGCAACGTAGGCGAGGCTTCGAAAAGCGGGCAAGATGGGCACTTCTGCCACTTTTGCGGTCACGAAGTTTACCGATGCTCCGACTGCCCAGCTGCTAAAGTGGTTTGTAACCACTGCAAGAAGCGAAGCCACTTCACGTCGGTGTGTCGCTCAGAGAAGCGCCTCGGATCTATGGAGCTCCACTCCGTCGCGGTGGTGGCTCGGAACGGGCGGTGCGTTGAAGTTTGAGTCATCGGGCGCCCTCTCGCCTTCAAGGTGCCGACGTTTCGGTGGTTCCGCGTTGGCTTCCTGGCAGCCCAGCCATCCTCGATAAGCCGCGCGGTGAGGGACTTTTCGGACCCGAGAAACAATCCCTGAAGCTTCTCGGCACCTTCTCCGCGGAGCTGTCTTAGAGAGGGAGACAAGTCAATGAGCGCCTCTACGTCGTTGCGGGACAAGAGCAGCCCCTTCTAGGCTATCTCGCCATAGTTGTTCTTGGTGTCGTCAAGTCTGTCGGCGATGTCACGCCAGCTCTGCCGAACACACCAAATTGGGAAGCCCATTCAGCCCTTTTCATCGGCCCGGGCACGTTCCCGGAAGGAAGAGTACACGATCTGCATCAAGCCTGATGCGGTGCTGTATTCTTTCAGCACTGCCCGGCCTATCCCAACACCCCTACGAGACGTAGTCAACAACGAGCTAGACAGGATAGAGCGTGAGGGCGTGATCCGGCGCGTCGACGAACCGACGGATTGGTGCGCGGGCCTTGTCTTCGTCCCGAAGCCAGCGGGGGGTTACCGACGTTGCGTGGATTTGATCAAGCTCAACTAAGTCGTTCTGCGGGAGCGCCACGTACTTCCTACCGTCGACCAATCCCTCGGACTGCTCGGCGGCGCCTAAGTTTTTTCGCCGTTGAACGCAACTTTAGGCTCCCCCCAAGTATGCCTGGCGCGCGACTCCCAAAGTATACGAGCTTCATCACTCCGTTTGGCAGGTGCTGCCATTGTGGCCTCTCATTTGGCATAACGTCGGCCCCAGAATACTTCCAACTTCAGATGTCTCGCCTGCTGGAAGGGTTGGCCTGTGTTGTTAACCTCATGGATGGCATCCTGGTGTTTGCCCGTACCATAGAAGAGCACGACCAACACCTGCAAGCAGTCCTCGGTCGCTTCCAACAACCATGGGTCACCCCCGCGCAGCCAAGTGAAGTTTCCGCGTGTTCAGTGTACGATTCCTTGTCGTCGTCGTCGGTGCCAACAGCATCGCTCCTGATCCAGACAAGGTGACGGCCATTCAGCGCATGCCAGCTCCTCAGGACGTGCATGATGTCCAATGTTTTTTCGGTATGCTCAACCACGTGGGTCGCTTCCTCCCGGGTCTCTCTGAGACGACCGCATCGATCCAAAGTCTCTTGAACAACACTGCAGCCGGGACGTGGAGACCAGCGCAAGTATCAGCCCTTCAGCAGCTAGAGACCATGCTACCCTAAGACATCTGCCTCGCAAGGTACAACCCTGCACTCCTGATGACTATTCCATCAATTCCTTCGGGCTGTGCGCAGTGCTACATTAAGACCAGCCATCAGGGGATCGCCGACCATTCGCATACGCCTCTTGTCCACTGACAGAAACGGAACGAAGGTACAGCCAGAGCGAAAAAGAGGCACTGGCTGCCACCTGGGCCATCAACCGGTGTGACTAGTTCCTTCGGGGTCTTTGTTTCACACTGGAGACCGACCATAAGCCGTTGGCCAAACTCCTTGGAACTGCGGATCTCGATCTGATGCCACGCCGCATCCAGCGCTTTCGCATACACCTCCTCCAGCACCAGTTCGACGTCAAGTTGTGCCTGGGAAACAGTTTGCTACCGCAGATGCGCTCTCGCGAGACCCGACCGCCGCGCAGCCAGCGACTCGAGCCGTCGACAAGGTGGAGCTGTACGTCCAAGTAGCACTCCGGGCTATCCCTCCCACATTTGCGGTCCTCCTCGAAGACTTCCGAGTTCACCAGGCTGCAAATGGGGAGTGCGCTCAGCTCAGGTCGTACTGCGAGCAAGGGTGGCCTCGGAAAGAAAATCTGCGTGGCAGCATTTCTCAGTTATGGGCTGATCGTGCGCAGGACTGCGCAGATACTTTGAAATTGTGTGGCGATACGATAAATATACACAGGCAAGTATTTCATATGCCGATACAAGATACTGCAACACTGATTGTATGCGGTACGGTGCATTTCAATTCTATCTTAAGATACTTCGACACATTCGCAAATTTGTTATTATATGAATATATAATGCAGCACTAAACGTCTGTGCACAAGAGTATTGGATTTAAAATTTTAACTGGGACCAATTTTGCTTCAAAGTATTTCGTTTCATTCCGAAACAACTGAATGGCATTGCTTTAGCTGCTTAACATGGCAGCTCTTTACCCAGATCGCTTAACGCGGTTTTTTCTTGTCGCTTCTTTAATTGAAGGGAGTCGCTGCTCTGCTTGCCGACCAGCTAGCGGGTTGCCATCTAATCACAAGAACTTCAGTAAGAAGCCTCCGCACGATGGCGTAAATAGCGCTGCGGAGTTCTAACATGCCCGTAAACGTATTCCGGCTTTCGCAATAACGGATCACCGGACAGGTGATCCGTTATTGTACACGCATCAACAACACGCGTTATTGTACACGCGTCAGCGCTTCTCTTTGAACGGGTGTACCCAGAGGTATATATGGCTCTGGCTGTACCGGAGCGCCGCCGCCACAGCGGGCGCAAGGAAAACTGAGCCCCAGACGCCGTTTCTGCGCCACGCAGCAGGCCGCGCCTGTTTTTAAAGACGATGGTTCTTCTTGGGAAACTTAAACGCAGAAATTTTGGTCTGTCTGTCTGTCTGTCTGTCGTCGTCTGTCTGTCTGTCTGTCTGTCTGTCTGTCTGTCTGTCTGTCTGTCTGTCTGTCTGTCTGTCTGTCAACCTGCGATACATTAGTGGTGCAGGCTCTACTCACATTCTGTCTGTCTGTCACATGATTCAACGATTCAGCCACCCGGCCAAAGTTTAAGCACTGGCAGAAACCCACCCATGTTTAACGGTTAGCTGCGTTCATGCTTGTGAACATTTTCGAAAAAAGCATATATTACGCATATCTGAGGCGCAACATCAATACGTGATCTAGAGAGGTTTATTAGTGGGCGCTCGGCGACGATACTCGACAGTGACAGTCAGGCGGGGGCCGACTGTCAGCACGAGCTGCGTTTCTTGAAAAGAGCCGAATAGGGCGACCCACTAGAAGGTGCTCGAGGGACGACCCTTACGAGTTCGAACGCTTCGCTACAAACTACCTTAGTACGAAAGGGAGCCGCCTGGTGACCTAACAGCTTTCACAATGAGCGGTCATGGTAGGCCTTGAGGCACTCCACGTGCATTGTCGCGTCCTCGACGGTGCATGTCCGAGGATAGTTCAAATGGCTGCGATCAGGTTTTTTGACAGGGGATGTGCGCTCGACAACACGGTAGGGGCCCTAGTATTGGGTAGTAGTTTTGGAGCGAGGCCAGCTGCAGTGGTAGGGTCGAGAGGATACGAGCGCTCCAGGGAGAAACGTGGGCTCGAGAGGAGGGTCGCCGCGAATGCTCTTCTGCCGCTCTTGGTCATGTGAGGCCTTGGCAAGCTCGCGACACTCTTCAGCAAGTCTGGTGTAGGAATAGGCGCACACTAAGATTGATCCGGCTTCTATGGAAAGATCGTGCCGATTGTGTGCAGGGGTGGCCTGCCGTACGATACGAAAAAGGGGTGAAAAAACCGTAGGCTCTGAGGAGCGGTATTGTAGGCATAGGTGGCGAAGTGCATAATCGCATCCCAATTTGTGTGATCGGCGGCGATGTACACAGAGAGCATGTCACGATCGTACGTTGAAGCGTTTCGGTGACGCCATTCGGCGGGAGGTAATATAAACTTATGTAGTGAAGAGGAAGAAGAAGCCTCGCTCGATCGTCTGTTGCTGTGCGCGTGGACTGCGTTCCTGTTGGACCGGGCGCATTAGAGCTGCACAAGTCGTCAGGACGTTGTAATAAACCGTCGTACGACATCTGGTGGAGGTTGCTGCAATCCCTGACCTCAACCTGGAACTTCGTAACCGACGTTGCCCGCTGCTTCAACCGCTGCAATGACCGACATTGCCACCAGTCAGCCCGACGCCGCGGCTTCCAGCTCCAGCGGCGCCATTCAGCGGTACCGTGACCCTCCCATCTTTAGCGGAACCGGTGAGGCTGACGTGGAAGATTGGCTTTCCAGATATGAGCGCGTCAGTGAGACCAACAACTGGGATGACCCGGCCAAACTCCGTGTCGTCATCTTCTATCTTTCTGACGTCGCCAACCTCTGGTTTCAGAATCACGAGCGCGAGATCCATACCTGGCCTGAGTTCAAGACAGCGATCGCAGAAGTCTTCGGCCGCCCGACTGTACGAAAGCTGCGCGCTGAGCAACGTCTACGCCAGCGTGCTCAACAGCCCGGTGAGACGTATACGAGCTACATCGAGGATGTAGTAAATATTTGCTCCCGCGTCAATGCCTCCATGAGCGAGGAGGAGAAAGTTAAACATATCCTCAAAGGCATCGAGGACGAGGCATTTCAGATGCTTCTCGCGCGGAACCCTGCTTCTGTCGCGGACGTCGTTACTCTTTGCCAGAGTTTCGATGAGCTGCGTCGACAAAGGGTCCTTGCACGCAGCGCTGTCGCAGCTGCCGAACCACTCTCGAGCCTCACGTTAGCCTCCCACCCGTCACCCGCTACATCACTTTCTAGCCAAATCAAAGACTTTATTCGGGAGGAGGTGGCGCGCCAGCTCTCTATGCTGCCTCTGGGTGATCGATCCCTACAACCTGACGCATCGCTGGCTACTCCCATCAGGAAGGCCATCCGCGAGCAGCTTGCCGAATCGGTACCTGACCCAGCCATGTTGGCCCAGCCCATGTTGCCCCAGCCATGTCCCAGCCAAGTGACCCAGCCATGCTTGCCTGTAGCTGCACCTGTGACCTATGCCGCGGTCGCGGCGCGACCTCCGCCGCCGACATTCGCCTTCTCCGAAGCAATGTACCCGCGAACAGCCCAGCCTCCTGCGCCTCCTCCAATGCCAACTCGGAGTCAATATGCTCAGAATCCCTGGCGCACACGCGACAACCGGCCCATATGCTTCGCTTGCGGTTTCGCCGGGCATGTGGCACGCTTCTGCAACCGTCGCATGTCACCTGCTCATCAAGCTGCCGCAACGCCCGGATACGGCTACCCATACGCTACTGGCGACCATGCGACGCGCCTCAGCTCCGACTTTTCGCCGCCTCCACGACGACCTTTCAGCAACCATCGCTCCCCGTCACCCCGTCGTCGCTCGCCTTCACCCTTACGTAGTCGGCAGTCACCTAGCGAGGGAAACTAGTTGCTGCAGTTCCGCAGGCACGAACTGCCAGCTTCGCGACTTCTACAAGGCCTGCACAGTCACCACGCAATTTACTCGACGTCATAGTAGAAGGAACTGCCGCAACTGCGCTTATTGACACTGGGGCTGCGATTTCAGTCGTGGACGAGAACTTTATTCGAAAATTACGTAAGGTCACAACGCCGTTCTCCGGCATGCTACTGCGCACCGCAAGTACGCAGCACGTAGCACCGGTTGCTGCATGTACCGCTAGGGTGGTTATTGACGGCGCGCTCTATATCGTCGAATTCCTTGTGCTCTCTTCGTGCTCACACGACATCATCCTCGGATGGGACTTCTTGTCTCAGCATCGTGCCATCATCGACTGTGCACGGGCCGAGGTGGCGCTCTTCCCGTTCTCTGACGACGCATTGCCTGAACTTTCTAAAAGTACCGCCCAAAAGCTCACTGTTGTGTCCGACACGGACATACCACCCGCAATGTCAGTGCTTGTGCCCGTCTCTTGCTCCACCGCGCCAGATGCTACCGTCCTTTTTACGCCATCGCCTATTTTTCTGCGTCGCAGGGCTCTCCCTCTCCCGTTTGCCGTCCTGACTACTGCATCCGGATCATCGGCTATGCTTGTGTGCAATCCGTTTCAGCACCCCGTCACCTTGCTTCGAGGAGAATCTCTTGGTCGTGTTGATCCTGTTGATCCGTTTCACATCATCGAGACTTCGGATGACACGCCTTGTTATGAGCTCGACGCCCTTACTTCTCCCGTTAAGCGCACGTCTTCTGCATCATCATCAACTTCGCCTTCATCAGACATCTTGGAATCTGTCTTGGATGCCGACCTGCCACCTCCGTACCGCATGCAAGTACTCGAGCTTCTGCAGAATTTTCGCTCATCGTTTGATTGCGATCAAACGCGCTTGGGCCGTACGGAGAACGTCAGTCACAGCGTCCACACAGGTTCTCATCCTCCATTACGGCAGCGACCATACCGTGTGTCGGCAGCCGAGCGTAAGGTGATTAACGAGCAAGTCGATGAAATGCTGCAGCGTGGCGTCATTCGCCCTTCCCACAGTCCTTGGGCGTCACCTGTGGTGCTAGTACGCAAGAAGGACGGGTCAATACGCTTCTGTGTAGATTACCGTCGGCTAAATAAGATCACTCGTAAAGACGTCTACCCGCTGCCTCGTATAGATGACGCACTCGACTGCTTGCAAGGAGCGGAGTACTACTCTTCTTTAGATCTTCGCTCTGGGTATTGGCAAGTGCCGATGGCTGAAGGTGACTGCGAGAAGACAGCTTTTGTGACGCCCGATGGCTTATACGAATTTACCGTAATGCCTTTTGGGCTCTGCAATGCGCCCGCTACTTTCGAGCGCATGATGGACACCATCCTTCGTAACTACAAGTGGAAAACATGTCTGTGCTATCGACGACATCGTCGTGTTTTCATCAGATTTTCCGACGCACCTTGTTCGCTTGCGTGAGATACTGACCTGCCTCACCACTGCCGGCCTCCAGCTCAACATCAAAAAGTGCCGTTTCGCCGCCCGCAAGCTAACAATATTGGGACACGTTGTATCGAAGGATGGTGTGCTTCCTGACCCAGCCAAGCTTCGCGCCGTCGCCGAGTTTCCCAAGCCCACAACCCTTAAGGCGCTTCGCAGCTTTGTAGGCCTCTGCTCGTATTTCCGGCGCTTTGTACGTAATTTTGCAACCATCATAGCACCACTGACGAATTTGCTTACGGCTAGTAACGGTATGTCCGCTTGGTCAACCTCGTGCGACGAAGCCTTCAAGCAACTGCGTCGCCTACTCACTTCCCCGCCTATCCTTCGACATTACGACCCCACAGCACCTACGGAGATCCATACCGCTAGCGGCATCGGGCTTGGTGCAGTCCTAGCTCAGCGGAAAGACGGCTACGACGAGTACGTCGTCGCCTATGCCAGTCGCACTTTGAAAAAGGCCGAGGCGAACTATTCTGTGACAGAAAAAGAGTGTTTGGCCATCATTTGGGCTCTCGGCAAATTCCGTACATATATGGTCGTCCTTTCGACGTTGTTACCGACCACCACGCCCTTTGCTGGCTTTCTTCGCTGAAAGATCCGTCAGGTCGTCTCGGCCGATGGGCGCTTCGCTTACAAGAGTATGACGTTCGCGTTGTTTACAGATCGGGCAGGAAGCACTCTGACGCCGATGCGCTATCTCGATCGCCGATACCTTCGGATGTAGCTTCCCCATCAACGCTCTTCGAAACTATGTCAACCATCGACGTCACGAATATGCCGGTTGAACAGCGGAAGGATCCCCTGCTTTCAACTATCCTAAACTTCCTACAGGATCCATCGGCCACAGCTTCTAGAACGCTTCGTCGCCAAGCCGCTCACTTCACTGTGCGCGACAATATCCTTTACCGCAGAAATTACATGCCTGATGGTCGCAAATGGCTGCTCGTGATACCACGGCACATGCGGTCTGACATTTGCGCTTACTTCCATGCTGCTCCTCACCATGGTCACGCCGGCGTTCTGAAAACGTATACTCGGCTAAGGCAACGTTTCTACTGGCGGGGAATGTATCACTTTGTCTGCCAGTATATTCGCGCTTGCACGGCGTGCCAGCGGCGTAAAGTTCACCAACGCCCTTCCGGCGAGTTACAGCCGCTACCCTGCCCTGCTCGTCCCTTTGATCGCGTCGGCATAGACCTATACGGCCCACTTCCCTGCAGTTCCTTGGGTAACAGATGGATAATTGTCGGCGTCGATCATCTGACGCGCTATGCAGAGACTGCAGCACTCCCAGCCGCCAGCGCTCGAGAGGTTGCATTATTCATTCTGCGGAATTTCGTCCTGCGACATGGAGCACCACGAGAACTGCTCAGCGACAGAGGGCGCGTCTTCCTCTCCGACGTGATACAAGCCCTTCTGGCTGAATGCAGCATCGTTCACCGCAAGTCTACAGCCTACCACCCGCAAACGAACGGCTTGACGGAGAGGTTCAACCGCACACTCGGTGACATGATCACTATGTACGTCGCGTCGGATCACAGTAACTGGGACGCTGTTTTGCCATTTGTCACTTACGCGTACAATACTGCCTCACAAGCTACCACAGGCTTTTCGCCGTTTTTCTTGTTGTACGGACGGGAGCCCTCTTGCACCATGGACACATTGCTTCCATACCGACCCGACGCTTCCGAATGCACGCCGGTGTCTGAAGCGGCGAGATACGCAGAGGACTGCAGGCAGCTCGCTCGTAAACTTACAACCGCCGCTCAAGGTCGCGAAAAACTGCGACATGACAACGACGCGTCTACGCCAGACTTCCCGACTGGTTCTCTTGTTTGGTTGTGGATCCCACCCACAGCCCTGGGCTTTCAAACAAGTTTCTTGCGCGCTACGATGGCCCCTACCGCATCAAAGGCCGCACGTCCCTGTCAACTACATTGTTGAACCCTTGACGCCGCCCCACGACCTGAGACATCGCGGTCGTGACACGGTTCATGTCAGCAGACTTAAACCATACTATGACCCCTTGATGCTGCCTACGCCTTAAGACGCCAGGATGGCTCATCTTCTCCCGGGGGCAATTGTAGTGAAGAGGAAGAAGAAGCCTCGCTCGATCGTCTGTTGCTGTGCGCGTGGACTGCGTTCCTGTTGGACCGGCGCTACTTAGACTGCACAAGTCGTCAGGACGTTGTTAATAAACCGTCGTACGACACTTAGAAGAATGTTGGGCGAGTTCCTAATGCATTATGTGGAAAACTGCACGAAAAACGTAGACAAAGGAAGAAACGGACGACACAAGCGCATACTCAAAAGAGCCCAACGAACCAGTAATATAACTTAGACTGTTGGGCGAGTTGGTAATGCATTATGTGGAAAATTGCGAGAAAAACGTAGACAAATGAAGAAACGGACGACACAAGCAGACGACAATGCGCTTGTGTCGTCCTGAAAGAAAGCCTCTTAGTTGCCGAAAAATTCGTCGTGGTCCGGGTATCGAAACCAGGACTAACGCCGCCTTTAGTCCCGGTTTCGATCCCCGGACCAGGACGAATTTTTCGGCAACTAAGAGGCTTTATTTGTGAGAAATGCGTATGGATTTCCTTGTGTCTTCGTGCTACAAACGGGTGGTTGTATTTTCCCTTTCTTAGGCAAAGCCCTGTTTGCTATTCCCAGCGGGAAAAAGCATGCCAAGCGACGGGCTGTTGTGGCTGCACAGAATACGGCGGGAAAAATTTGTTCCCACGACTTATTGGGCGTGAGGACATACCGTGGCGCCGCCATGCTGAAGCACCCCTGTGACGTGCAAGGTTGGATTGCTCCGCCGGCCCTCTTCTGCACAGCCCGCAGCCGCTTTCGAGTCTCCTTTTTTAATTATTCTTGCTGCACTTCACTTCGAAGAAATCACTAAAATACCGCTGCGGCGTCTTCACTGACTGTACGAAAATGCTAAATAACTACTGTGAATAAGCTCCTCATAATGCGTTAGACAACGTCCGGACTGCCGGTGTCGTCTGCTATGGCCACCTATATGGAAGCCACGGAGGCCGGACGCGCTGCTTTTGTAAAAGGTAACGAACCATCTTCTGTCAACATGAAGCATCAAATGGGCTTTAGGCGCGTGCTTGGGGCAAATACACATATTTCGCTCCAAAAAACTGCGTGCAACTGTGCAACTTCATCATTGTGATTCTCATCTAAAAATGGGCCGCGGTTGACACTTAAAGCATGCGCAAATTTACGTTCCTGTTTAACACACATATCTCTATGAAGCACGACGCAAGCGGATTCTCCGCTTTGTGGGAAACGACGAAGCATGCTTAGAGCTGCATGCAGCATCAATCTTCTGATTTGATTGCAGGCAAATGCAAGAGAGCTATAGGCATGCACGTGTCCAAAACTCGGAGTTGTAGCGAAATATAATTTCACAAGAGCACACGTTTCTCTACGGCAACGATCTTAATATCTCCTCCATTTTGCGCCAAATTTCAACGGTTGTCACATGGTGCACTTCGATCATCGTCATCGAGCCACATAGCGATGAAAATTTTCGATGATTGACCTCAGTTTCCAGGTTTCTCGCTATCGCATTCATTGCTTCGCCCTGCAGGCGAAATTGTGACTTTTTTATGTTTCAGTGAAAACCCGGCGGCCAGCTATTACATCTTCATTGATAAGCATATGATACATCGCTGCTGCTGTTAGAATGTGAATCGGTGGTTTGAAACTGGTCATGTTTTCGCCTGTAGCGTAAAACAACATAGAGAAGAAAAAGTGGCACGGGCTATGGGCTCATTATACAGACAACCTATAGCAAGGCTAAAAGGCTGAAGTCGGGAGTCGGACAGAAATCCGTGTGGTCGCGAAAGCATGCCGAGGATTAATAATGTCATGGGGTCGTGACGTCGACGAAGACAACAGCTGGCGTAGTCAAGATGAAACTCTTTATTTTGCCAAACTTGTGGCCGGGAAAGTGAAAGTCGAACTACAGCAATACACTGATAGCGGCGAACAGAGCGTCCACCGTCGACCAACTGACAAGCGGTCAAGTGCGTCGGCTTTTATACAGGCGCTATCGAACTTTCCAGCGTTATCGCTGGTGGCGGGGTTTCTCTGGATAAAGCTGGAACATTCGCGTGCGGCGCGCAATCGTAACAAAACGATCTACTACAAGCACGAAGCTTCTCGAACACTGCTTCGCGGACAGCGTCGAGCGTTGATAACCGTCCTTGCTGGTCAAACACCAAATACATCAAAATAAAACAAGAAGTGGGCGTGGCATTGCCCCCCTCTGAAAAAGCATCGTCCCGATGCTTGTGAAAGAACAAAGAAGAGAGAGAGAAAAAAAAACAAGTGCATGCGTAAATAAATACAATAAAAAAGGAAAACGTAGAGACCCCAGGTTCGCTAACGCGCAAGAAACGGCTTAAGGCGCGCGACATTGACGACTTCAGGTCGTGCGCGGCGTCGCTGGGAGATCGTAATGCCGTCCGGGATGACCTCGTAGTCAAGAGCGCCGAGACGTCGAAAAACCTTGTATGGCCCGAAGTATCGTCGAAGGAGTTTTTCGCTAAGCCCACGTCGGCGTATCGGCGTCCAGACCCGAACACGGTCGCGGGGCTGGTAGTCCACGAAGCATCGTCGCAGATTGTAGCGACGGTTGTCGGTGTACTGCTGGGTCCTGATGCGCAGGCGGGCGAGCTGTCGAGCTTCTTCGGCATTTTGTAAGTAAGCGGCGGCGTCGAGGTTTTCTTCGGTCGGTGGCCTTTGGTAGCATGGCGTCGAGCGTCGTCGCCGAGCTCCTTCCATAGACCAACTTGTACGGCGTCATCTGCGTTGTTTCTTGGACGGCCGTGTTTAAAGCGAAGGTCATGTACGGAAGGACGGCGTCCCACGTCTTGTCTCAACGTCGACGTACATGGCCAGCATGTTGGCGATTGTCTTATATAGACGTTCGGTGAGGCCATTGTGCTGCGGGTGGTGGGCGGTGGTGCGGCGGTGGCTCTTCTCGTTGTATTTGAAGATCGCCTGAGTTAGGTCCGCAGTGAAGGCGGTACCTCTGTCTGTGATGAGGACCTCTGGGGCGCCATGACGCAAGACGATGTTCTCCACGAAAGAACTTGGCTACCTCGGCGGCACTGCTTTTGGGCAAGGCCTTTGTCTCGGCGTAGCGGGTGAGGTGTCAGTTGCTACGACGATCCACTTGTTGCCGGAAGTCGACGTCGGGAACGGCCCCAGTAGGTCCATCCCAATTTGATGGAACGGCCGCTGAGGTGGTTAGATTGGCTGCAGCAGTCCCGCGGTCCTAGTCGGCGTTGTCTTCCGTCGCTGGCACTCTCGGCAAGTCTTAACGTAGTGGGCGACGTCGGCAGCAAGAACGTGGCCAGTAGTATTTTTCCTGTATACTGGCGTGCGTGCGGGAAACACCGAGGTGCCCAGCCGTCGGGTCATCGTATAGGGCCTGGAGGACTTCTGGTCGCAATGATGAGGGCACGACGAGAAGGTAGTCGGTTCAAAGTGGCGAGAAGTTCTTCTTCAGGAGAACGCCGTTCCGTAAGAAAAACGACTGCAGCCCTCGCTTGAATACCTTCGGAACAACGGCGGTCTTGCACTCGAGGTACTCCCTAAGGCCACCCCGTTTCCACGTCGGCTCATTGCCTTTCGACGAAGTCGTCGGCACCTATAGTTTCCGAGGAAGCAGTCATCGTCGTCCTCATTGCGGCGGCGCTCGACGGGGGCACGAGACAGGCAGTCGGCGTCAGAGTGTTTTCGTGCGGACTTGTACACGACGGTAATGTCGAATTCTTGAGGCCTCAGATTCCATCGTGCGAGACGACGTGAAGGGTCCTTCAAGTTAGCTAGCAAACATAAGGCGTGATGGTCACTGAAAACTTTGAAGGGCCTGCCATAGAGGTAGGGGCGAAACTTTGACCGAGCCCAGAGGATGGCAAGGCATTCCTTTTCTGTTGTGGAATAGTTGGCTTCTGCCTTAAATAGTGACCGTAGCATAACTGATCACCCTTTCAAGCCCGTTAAGGTAGGCGTTCCATTGAGCATGTCGCGAATGTTTTGGGGAACGTTTGCACCTCCCCTACACTAGTGCAGGTTGTTTCGCGTGGTTGCCGCAGAAAGTTCATGCACAATAACATGCCGGGTAGCTCTTAATAATATTTGGCGTACAATTGACACCTTTGGGCTCACATAAAACGATCAGCGCGCCAAGAAAACTCACTGCTACAGATTGGTACTGCGTGACGTGACTGTATGACGAACATGTAGGTAACAGATGGTGACATGGAAATAATGGCACGCATGTCATGAAGGCATGATTTACATGCTATGCTCATGGTGCACTCGCGGACGGTTCGCTAGCTTGATATGCACCAAAATCGGTATTGCGTAACGTGACTGTATGACGAACATAAAAACCAGGTGGTAACATGAAAATAATGGCACGCATGTCTTGAAGGCAGGTTTATATTCCATGCTCATGTCGCACCCGCGACCAGTTTTGCTGGCTTGACATGCACCAAAATTGGTATTGCGTAGCGTGACTGCATGGCGAACATAAATAACAGGTGGTAACATGAAAATAATGGCATGCATGCCATGTAGGCATGGTTTACATGTTACCACCTGTCACTAACGTTCGCCATACAGAAATATCTCGTCATATGAATTTGGTATACTGCCACGCCCGCTTCTTCCTTTATTTTTATGTATTCGGGTTTGACCAGCAAGGGCGGTTATCAACGCTCGACGCTGACCGCGCCGCAGTGTTCGAGAACCTTCGCGAGTGTAGTAGATCGTTTTGTAAAGATTACACGCAGGACGCGAATAGTCTAGATTATTCCAGTGGTTGCGCGACAACCAGTGATAAGACTGGAAAGTTCAATGCGTGATGTATAAAGACGGCGCATCCCAGCCATGAGCAGTTGATCGACGGTCGACGCTCTGTTCGCCGCCATCAGTGTATTGCTTTTCAGTTTCCCGGCCACAAGTTCGGCCAAATAAACAGTTTCGTCTCGGACGTGCTGACTGCTGTCTTCGTCGACGTCACGAACACGTGACAATATATTCATTTGATGAACGACCGCGAGCGCCCCGAGGCCATGTCATGTAAATCACTTTTTACATGGCATGCCTGTCATGATTTCCACGTTAAAACCAGTAATCTACGTTCGACATACACTGTTGTCACGCCATACCAATTTTTATGTGTATAAAGCTAGCGAAGCGGCCGCGAGGGCACCATGAGCGTGGCATGTAAATCATGCCGTACATGGCAAGCATAATATTTCATGTTATCACCTGCAATTTATATTCGTCATACAGTCATGCTGTACCATACCAAATTTTGTGTACATCCCATTAACGAAATGGCCAGGAGAGCACAAAGTCCTGGGCGGCTAGATAGATAGATAGATAGATAGATAGATAGATAGATAGATAGATAGATAGATAGATAGATAGATAGATAGATAGATAGATAGATAGATAGATAGATAGATAGATAGATAGATAGATAGATAGATAGATAGATAGATAGATATGTTGAACGTCGCATAAGTTCGCTAAGAAATGATTTGCATTTAATAAATGCCGACAACTGAGCTCGTAAATGCCGCGCAGTTCGCATTTCTTTATCGCGTTAGTACGCGTGCGTGCGCGTGCAGACAAGTGAAAACTGCCGCTATTTCTTTCCTAATATGTTACAGAACGAAGGTACGCTTCATTCGGGGCTGCAAAAGCGCACGCAATATGTAAAAAATTACAGCATATCCACGGGTGAATGATGAAGAGCTTGGGCGAAGTTCCTGAAGCAATCATGGTCTCGGGATCGGCTTCTCGTTGAGCCCGTTTCGCAGCAGCGTCCTTGGCGCGCACCATCTCGGGATGCGCCTGGCTGCCGCCAAGCGAGCGCCCGCCGCTGCGCATCGTTGATGCTCCACCAACGATCCGACACGTACGGCGACAATCCAGGAGCATGAGAGAGGCGCTCGCTCCCCGCGCATCCCCGCGAAGCCAGCGCAGCAGCCAATCGGAGAGCAGCGGCACTTCTAGCGCCATCTAGTGTCGATTCACACAAGCGCCATATTGCACCAATTCTGTTGGACCAACGCCATCTAGGAAATGAGACGAGAAATGGTGATGACACAGATTGTGTACAGCGCCATCTAGAATATCGTCCCTGAACTGCAGTTTGTATGTACTTTTATGAGATAGCGCCATCTGCCGTTTACGCCGGACAGATACACTGCCGTTTACGCCGGACAACGGAGGCGTGACAAGGTTAGACTAAGAGGAGCTACGCCCCTAATACGCCCCTAAAACATGCGTTACTGTGAAATCAACACCGCACCCGCCGCAGCTTCGACCGCGCTGGACCAAATATGGCGGCGGGCAGGACGGTCACGGTACTTTTCCCGTTCCAGTGACTTTAGGAGGGCGCGCTTTAAAGGTCGTCGCCCTGCTCGTTGCGATGCGCACGCGCCTGCTACCTCTGCCAGCTGTACTTTGCCTTACAGGGCGTGGTCGCACGTGCGCGCGCGCTTACCTCGTGATGGGGGCTGTTTATACGTCTTGTGCTTTCACCGCAATGCTGCAGCTACAGAGCGCACGAAGGTGACTTCGCTCACTGCAGCGGGTGCGTTTGCGAAAGGAGCACGCTGCTCAAACACAAAGAATTAACACCTGTGAAACTCTTTAGTTCGCGCTCGCCTGTTTGTATACCTGTGCGTTCGTTTCGTACGTCCTTCTTTGTTGAGCAGCGCGTTTAAGTGTCGAGCTGTGACACCTCTTATTTCGCTCTCGTCTTGTGCGTGTTCTTTTCATGCGTCCTTTGTGCTTGAGCTGGAAGTTTCAAGCTGTTTGCCGGTTTTTCGCGTTACGTTCCAATTTGTTTCTATCGCAGTCATTGCTTGCCGTTGCGGGGAAGCTGTGACTTTATGATGTGCCTGCTGATGTCATCTTTGCGCGGGATTCACGATTTGCTGTGTCCAGGTATTATTAAACACTTCAGCTCCCACAACGGTTAAATCATGATCATGGGCGTTAGTCATCGCCATGGAGATGTGCTACTAGCGTCTACGTGGGTGCATCCACGTGAAACCTTGCTATAGCTGCTAAACACCAATAGCCATTGCACTAGTTGTCATATATCAGTACACAATAAGCACTACGTCTGTGAAGACACTTGTCATTTTCGTGTTATAACCTATGACGGAGAGACCAGCCATGTTCTCTACATTTACTTCCCTCTATTTATTGATGTATATCTCTCTGATACTTACTTCGTACTTGTCCGCCCTTACTCAATACGCTACTGGGCCCTGTAAGGTGCCATTTATAAATAAATAAATGCACGGTCCGCTGCGGTGGGTCATGACAGGATTTTATCAAGCTTAGACCACCCGAATGATTCTGCGCGGGCACTTGCAATTCTCTGGCTTTTTCAATGTTGTGCTTTTCAAATTGTGTGCACACTGGAGGTTAACCCACAGTCGGGTGTCGATTGCAGAGCTCCGCGAAGAAGTCAGCCTGACGATCGAACGTCTGCAGACGCGTGTCAAGTCGGTCGAGGTGTCGGTTACCACTCCGCGCAGCGAGGAGCAGGAGGCGCACTCGGGCAATCGAGCAATACGTCACCAGCCTCGTGCTTCGAATGACCTCTGACCCCAGGGCGCCAGGTAAGAGGAGATTCGAGAGAGGATAACTCACGAGGATTAGGGTCGTATTGCGAAAGAATTATTAGAATGCGGTGCTATGTCGGCCACTTGATGGAGCCAGGAACAAGGGCAGAGCACCTGAGACACCGCGTCGTGAGGCCTGCTCCACGGCAATAACGCTAATTCTGAATTGCTCCTATACGACAATGATAAACAAGCCTCATTGATAGTGGTTCATAAAAACTGCAATTCAAATACGAAGGTACAAACGCTTCATCATGCTGTTTAGTATCTATGTTTCTATGTTCCAATAATTATTTATTCTTCATCTTTAGTTCAATAGGTAAACGACTCTAGATACAAAATGATTATCGTCGAGCTGCTTTTCACATCTGTACTCTTGACCTGCCGCTTCGTTTCTCCTCTCCGGTTTCTCTCTCTCTCTCTCTGCCACAGCTGTGCGCTCGTATATATTGCGGCGCGCGCTCGGTCCTGTTGCACTCTCCTTCGCAACGGCGCTATGGACACTCGCGAAGCTGAACATGAACGGACACGCCGGCGAGCGTTGCACTCTCCTTCGCAACGGCGCTATGGACGCTCGCGAAGCTGAACGTAGACGGCAACGCCGGCAAGCGAATCTCGAAGCTGCAAGGCTGCGAAAGCGCGCGTCCGCTGTGCTTCGTGGTCACTCTCTCTCTCTGTGCAACGGTGTGCGAAACGCCATGAACACCACCAACGTCGGCGCTAGTTGCAGCGGCAGCGCCACCGCCGCGGAGCAGAGGAAGGCTCGGGAAGCCGAACGTAACGTCAGCGTCGGCAAGCGGTAATTCAAGTGCCTCGACAACTACCGTCTCATAAGTCACATAAGAGAAACGGGAACTCGATGCGCACCCCCCGCGATGATTTCGCATCCCACCATGGTTGCCCGTAGGGTGAGATGATATGTAATTTTTTAGGTACGAATTTTACAGACTAGTCCCACGGCACAGCCATGGGGTATCAATTTCGGTCATTGCCGGCCAATTTGACAATGGAGTCTGTGGAACGCCAAGCGCTCTCCCTCCTTCACTCCAACCCTGAAGATTTTCCTTCTTACGTCGATTACGGTATTAGGGGCGAAACACCTTAGGGTCTCGGCGCATCGTCGTCTGCTATCGTGACGGTCCATTCGCTTGAGCGCGAGAGAGGGCGCCACCGCCTCAGCGCTCGCCGTGTGACGAGAGCAAACGGGCGAGCGTTGACTATGAAGACGCTCTTTCTGCGGTGAACGTTGAACTACGAGCTCGCAAGGAACGAGAACGCGCCCTCGCCCGCGAGAGACAACGCCGACCGGGCAGCGTCTGCTAGCGAGTTGTTTCATTGAAAAACCTGACTGCTTGCGCTGCACAACCATTCACCCCCCCCTCCCCCATATACATAAGCACTGGATCTCGACGTGCAATGTAGTGGTGGTGGGAGATTTCTCTTGTGCATAGTTGAACAATGAAGATTCGCAGCGTGCACGTTACCTAAAAGCGGACTGCAGGTCTCTGTGTCTTTTAACACGAAAGCGTTTTATGCCGGGGGTCCACCAAGACTTCAATGACGTATTTCCGTCACGGAAATCACGTCGAAAAATTTACACGATCAGATGGCAAAGAAAAAAGTCGCCCGCATCTTCCCCACGGGGTGGACTCGAGTAAATGCGTCGCAGAGTGGTGGGGGGTATCGCTTGAATGTTGCGTAATTGGGTATGGTTTGAGAATGCCTAATTGTTACACGATGCGCACCCAAGTACGACTTGAACGGCTTCAGCGTTCACGAAGTTCCGGGTCCGCATCTCGCTTCGAAACGCTTGCATTCAGCGTCGTATGCTCGTCTCTTCGCAGCCTTGTCTTCTGCGTTGCTTGCTGTTGACGCCGACGAGGGTGAGGGTGGGTAACGTTGCCTTCAACGACTTGTGGGACGCTGATTGAGGTACTGTTGTTTCCATCGCATCTACTCGTGTCAAGCAAAGCGTCAAGTCAAGTGAAAGCCAAGTAAAGACTCCCTCTTTGTATGTGGCAATGTGTATATAAGACGCTCCGCCGCTTGTATACACACCGCCCGTGTTCGAGGGAGAGGAGGGAGGCGGAGAATGAGCCGAGAGGAGAGGCTTGCTGCCGCACGAGACGAGCCGACCATGCGCAGTGGGGTAGTGGACGGCGCCGCCGACGCCGCAGGTGCGACTAAGAAATGTTCCGCATTTAAAAAAAGTTCCGTCAACGGCCATCGAACCCACGACCGCTCGTTCCGCAACAACAGATGCCGGGCACGTTATCCACTGCGCCCCTGTCACTTTTTTACTTCTTTACTGATTGCGCCACGGTCACAGACTCTAGAGGATTTACAAACGCGCTTTTTATATCTACCTTTCTCCCGGTCGGCGGGGTAGTGTTGCCCTCCGGGAGCGGTAAAGTAAAGTAATTTGTCATTACTGTGGCCTCCGCGATTAGCACTTACAAAGCGTGACACGGTCCGTCCCATTCGGCGCGTTTTCAATAGAAGTTCAATTTTGTCAATGCCAACACACCGCGAGGTGGCGATGTTAGCCGAAGCGTCGTAAAAGCGTCGGCCTTGCTCATAGCTCACGCTAATCCAAACCAAAGATAGCTCTGCGACGCGCGCCTGCCCAACGCTGGCCTGCCTCACCTTGCCGTAACACCGCGTTCCCCGCTCACGCGCTCGCCCCATGTAAAATCGCAGCCGGATTACCGGGCGGGTCCGACGCGCTTTGCGTTTCCCTCTAGTCCGGCCGTGGTGATCCATCGCATTTTAAAGGGGCCACTAAACCATCAACAGACGCTCGCCTGCTCCTCTCCGTGCCTTTGCTCTGTCGACAACAGCCGTCATGACGTCACCTTTATGATGAGGTGACGACACGAGCAAGAGAGGCTCTCAGTGGACGAACAAGAACCCTCTTTTCTGCTGGCAGATGCGCGCGCTTCTTGCGTTTGCACCTCGGACGCTGAGGAAGGGCACTCGGAGAGGTGCATAGAATTTCTTACAATATTACCTAGAGGGGAATCTGGCGCTGGTGTCTACGCGGACTCCTTGAGCGGCCCTTCAACCACCATGGGAATGATGGGAAGTACAGGCTTCGGATTTGCTTCGGATGGATTAGGTTCTTGAGATTCTCAATGCTCGTTTGCCGAGTGTGAAACAAAGTAAGATGAAGTTATTTCCAGTTCAAACTTGCTTCATTCTTTGTACGTAAAAGTTATTGAAAAACGTTTGCGTGGCCGTGAGATGGAACGGAAAACCTGGACAAATTCAACCACCAGGGTATGCATTGCCTCCGCAATTGTGTTCCAGATTTTGGCATCACAATATAATGAATCATTTCTTTACAACACTTAAACAAACGCGCTTGTCTTTCCCTCGAAAGTACGCATTATGTATTATGGAAATAACAGTACCGTATTGAGTGAGAAACACTTAACGTATCATCAGCTGCGATGCCAGGTGCGTCTGTCCAAGTGGTCTGCCCCCAATGCTTCTCTCTTTTTGTTTTGAGTGAAGTCCGAGGAGCGTGACGGTGCGTATACTTAGCTTCGCCGTCGTTTTGCAGTCGATTTGAAAGAGTTTTGACAAGAAGCGCTTATCACAAAAACTTGAACTGTATGCAATTTCCTGCACTGGCATGGGACGCTACATCTATGCGCAGCGGGTGAGTGCACGACGCTTTACTAAAACTGTCAAATACAACCTGTGAAGCTGCAACGTGGCAGCAAACCAAGAAACCTAGCGGTCTTCAGCCTCTTTGAGCAACAAAGGCACTGCTTGAGTGCGTTGCAACGCAACCCACTGCCCACGCCTGGCAAAGAACGAACTGAAACTGTAGCAAAATATCCGTAGACAGTTTGCTAGCTAACGAAATCCAATCTGAAGCCTGTACTTCCCATCATTCCCATGGTGGTTGAACGATCGCAGCGCCAGTTTCCTCTCTAGGGGTGCTATTCTGGACATTGTCAAATTCCGCCATGTTGTCAAATTCCGCCATGTTGAGTGGTCACGCGAGGTCGTTCGCATTGTGGCGCTGCAATGGCGTTACGACACAGGAATCGGCGATGACGTAACGCGACAAAAAATAGTTAATTTTTCCGAAGTAACGCTTTGCCGTACCCTGCCGTGTAGAAATAAAGGTTGGGTTGAACAACGAAACCGAAATATGGTACTAAGGCTGTGCTACGGTCTACTTGCGGTTTATTGAAACTACTACTACTCGCTTAACGAAGAGCCACCGTGTCTGCAACACGATTAGACATTGCACTTATGGCGCCCACATGCGTCACAGGACCTCACTCTTTGTAGCGTCAATTTGACGTTGCGTGACGTTGCATCCTGCCAAATTTGCAGCTTAAAATGTGAGAACAATGAAGTGCCCAAAATTGACCGCCATATTGTCGTAAATTGAGTTGCTTGTTCGATGTGCAGGCCTCACATACGTATTGCACATACATTCCGTGAGTTACTTTACAAGCATATTTTCGGTTAATAATATTATAAAGCGTTGTACATGAAAGCCTGCTGTAAAAATAAAAGGTTATTGGTTAATTTGGCCTGTTCGAAGTTGCGGTTCTCCGCCGCAAGAGAACGCTAGATTAGCGAAGCAAAATGGCGCTGTCCTTTGTCCGTGTAGTGGCTGGAGCTGCAGGAAGAAAGAGAATTCCGCCGAGTACCGCTATGCTTTTGTGATGACTGATAAATTTTCAACTGCGGCGCTGGCTGACGAAGGACATTGTGCGATGGCTGTGCGGGGAGCTTCGCCAGGACCTGAAGAGGCGGCGTACGGACACGAGAACAGCCCCGACCGTTGTTGTTGCTTTGTTGAGCTACAAGTGCTTTGCGCCCTTCGCTTGTTCGCCACCGGCAGTTGCCACGACGCAATCGCGAACAACGAGGACGTGGCGACGAGCTAGTCCAGTGTGGGTCTCACGATTCATGCTGTCATGGAAGCGATCGTCGAGCGCCTCGGCAATGAATGGATCGCCCTCCCTGCCAAAAGAAAGGCTTTGTCCACATAGATGCAAGATTTGAAGGCTGCGTTGAGGTGGTCGACGACACGTTCGTGTGCATAAGTGCGCCGTATGAAAAGGACGAAGGCAACAAGGCTGCTTACTTTTGCCGCAAGAACTTTTACGCCCTCAGCGTCATGGTGGTGAGAACAAATTTCATCTTATTCAATCTCGCGCATGCCGTTAGAAGAATGCAAAGGAGGAACGTGAAAAACAGCTTTTCGCCACTCTCCAGTATTTTAGCGACATTTTCCGTGGCTCTAGCTGCAGTGATAGAAAAGAACGCAGTAGTCGCGCTAAACGTAGTTTCCGTCACTATTTAGTTTTGGCAGGGGAGGCTTGACATCATAAAAAGTTCATCGAGCTTCATATTTGATCGTGGCAGCTTTTAAGAAAAATAATGCATGAAATGATATCAAACGTGCCGATTGCGCTCTAATTTCATAAACAGTGATATGCAGACATGCAGTAACTGCAACATATAAAATGAAAGATACAGCTGTCGAAGCTGTGCTCCGAAAGCAACTCGAGAGAAATAAGTGTGTTGGACCACACAGTTACAGTTGTTCTGCATGTAGCTGGTTGTATTGCTGTTGCCGACTTCCTTCCAATGCAAACAACACTCTGCAGGTATGTGACCAACACTGCCAATCACTGCCCTCGCACTCGGGGCCCGTGCACGACGCCTCTATGTGGAAGACATCCACCGTGAGCCAGGTCTGGGCAGTGGACGCCGTGGCCAGGTTGGTGAATAGCTGCTTGGTATGCAAGCCTGAGAATGCTTGTGTGGTGTCTTAGTGTAGCAAAAACAGTATTCATGGTAAGTTTATTACACGCTGCATGGTTCTTAACTACTCAAGTCTCTCTGTCCAAATTTCTGCCCCGTATGTTATTATGGCAGCTACCTTGGTCGAACTCTATCTACTTTAGTGGCACTGGTGTTCCCTTGAATGAAAATTCTCTCATGCACACATTTGAGAAAACAAGTCATACTGAGACCCGAGGCGGCACACAATAATCCGACTTGCTCTCAGTGTATAATTGCAACTTGTCTTTCTATGGTCATGGGAAAGACTACTAGTGTAATAGAAAGGTCAAGCATGAAAGAAACTTTCATGAATACATTGTATGATCCTTTATTATAAAGTGGTGAAATAATAAATTAAGCATGCGATGATACAGAAACTGCTACACTCTGAGGCTATGTTAAAAAAAAAGAATGCATCAAATACAACTGCCATAGATGTTGCACATTCATAAATACAATTATGTGTAGAAAGGACAACTTGTATAAAAAATACAAACAAGCAAGCACAGCCATGTGCTATATAGCAATAAAATAAGTCAACTGACAACTCAAGGTATTTCAGTCATGGTTCATAAAAAGCACTTAAAAACAACTCCAACGGTCGCAAAAGAAACCTGCTGTCACTTTTCAACTAAGGGAAACCAAGCCTTGAGTGTGCTGACCGTCTGCAGCCGCACATCAGTCCCATGCAATCAAAAGAAAGCACAACACCCTTACCAAAGAAGATGCACCTTCTGTCACTCGCCCCTTCTTTTCTATGAAAGAAGTTAAAGGTTGCAGTTCAATAGCTTCGTGTCATTCCTCCTGACGAAGGAATTGAGTTGATTCCAATCCACGTAGAAATAAAGCCATTTTTTTCGTTGGAGCATTTCAAAAGCCGTAATCATGTAACCTAACCAGACAAGCAATTCTGTCAATATGTCTAGCTGTAAAAAAAAGAAAAGCAGTGCATATCAGTGACACGATGTCTTCGAATAAGTTAAAAGAAGTTAGAAAGGAATAGTACATATTCACGTATACATTCATATTATGCTAATTGGAACACTGTCCTCCACAGGTGCTAGTGCATACTCGCTTCAACCTTGGCTGCTTAACCCCATCCCTGGCACATCCTGCAGGATCCTCTGCCCCGATTCCACCGCACCCACTCATCACTGCGGTGCGTCGTATAACTGTGCACTGGAGTCCTCAAGGCCCACTTTCGGTGCTTGCAGAGGTACAGAACACTGTAATATGGCCCACTCTTCACGTCGAAGATCATCGCAGTTTTTGTCGTGCTTCACAACCTCGGTGTTTGGCAGCAGCTGCCTGAGCCAGACGACATCCCTTGCACTGAAGAACTCGAATGAGAAGATGCGGACCTTTACAACAACAATAACGAGGATACGGCTGCAGTAGACATGTACCAGGCGGGTAGGCAAAGGCAGGATCACGCTCTGTAGTGGTTCACAGCTGGGCACGACTCGATGTGATGGGGTTTACATTCCTGCGAGATATACACAGAAACGTGAAACACAAAAAGCTCTTGCTTTTTCTCATGACAAAGTAGCCACTTGCATTGTGTTCGACCCTATACCTATCCCCTGTACTTGTGTTCTTGCAGGAATTGTATTCTGACAAAAACTTCATTGTGTTTGTTGATTGAGAGCATGCTGATTGTACCATGCAGTTAGGCAAAAGCATGCTCAGCTTCTGCCGCAAATCATAGCAGGACTAGTTTGTTGAGATCATAGTGACTCTGTAAACAGCCTGTGTTATTTTGCAGCAGTGCATGCAACAATGAATGCCATTCCAGAGCATTGTTTTCAGCACTTAATTCACAATGCGAACCCCTGTGATGACTTTACGAGTCTGGCAGGTGTGTACAAAAGCTCTATTCATGTAGTAGCCATCGTACATGCAAGCACAAGCTTGCTGTGGTGTAGACTAGACCTTCTTCACAGACAGCAAATGGTTCCCCATTTCTTTTGGCGCATTCCTCTTTTTTCTTGCCATCAGCGTTAACAAGCGTACATAGTTTTGAAAGTTTGCTAGGGGCGGAGAAGACTACATCGACACCAGCACGCATGCCTATCTTTTTGAGATTATGCGCAACCTTATGAATGTACGGCACTACTACTAACTTATGTTTCTTTTTCTTTATCGGCTGGCCTTACTGATCACCACGCTTCATCTCTCTTAGCAGGACTCGAGCCACCTATTCAAGCATATGTCGCGGGTACCCAGCCGAAACCAGGCGAGAGGTCTGAGCAGGGAAGCTACTCTCGTCTTGTGCTTTCTTCTCTTGTCCCCGTCTTTGTGCGCTGTAGCCTTCAAGATGTCATACCAACTAGCCCACCGAGCCATCCTTGTTAACTTTATTTCCACTTCTTTGGGCTCTTTCAATTGTTCCTCGACTCACCCAGACACTCTTATTGCGCTCACCGCCTTGGCTAGGTGCAGGTCATGAGAGCTGGGCTTCTGCATACGTAAAAATTTTTTTCACCGGCTCTCCTAACCATGTTTGGTGGTCTCCCTCCCTCAAGCTAGCGAGCGCTTTCTGTCTGCGGGACGGCCAGAATGGAGTAACAAGAGCGGAGTCGCTTTTATAAGGAGTGCCTGTACCAGCGGGTACACGTCGGTGTTGGGGCCAGCCGTGCCTTGTCACTGTGGAAGGGCTGTTTGCGCATCCTGGACACGACGATTGAGTGCTGGTGGCAGCACATCCTATCCGTTCTACGGGCCATCGCTTGCAAAAGGGCGCCTGCCGAGGCCAACCCGGTCCATACTCTTGGGGATCTACGCCTTCCAAGTCATGCGCATCACGTCCTTCTGGCTATGGTGCAGAAAGTGGCAGACGCTTCACAGGAACGCGACAAAGATGGGTGTATATCAGAAAGAGTGGACAGCTTACGGAGGACTAAGCTGCCCACCAGCAGCCTACCTGTGAGTCGTGCAGGGTGTTTTATACGCCGCAACGAAGTGTGTGTAGTTCAGGCAGATAAAGAGGCCGGATTTGCTGTGCTACCAGTTAGCGAGTATAAGGGCTATCAAGGCCATTAGCAGGGTCTTCACTAGGCGAGATGATGTAGAACTCTCCAAAGTAAAAAGAGAGGCTCTGCGTCTGTGCGGTGGCATGAAGCTTGACACTCTTGCGCGCGATATAGCACGCAAAGAGAGCTTAAGCCTGGAAGTATTCTTTTCGGCCAAAACCCATAAAATAGAATCCCCGTTTCGCGCCATTGTTTCCGAGAATGGCGCCTGGCAAAAGTCTATTTCGAAGTTCTTGCAGCAGAAGCTCAATATTCTAACCGTTGATGACCCTTTCTTAAAGGGCCCCCCACCAGGCCACCTATCAAATTTTAGTTAGACGCTGGAAGTTGTTGTGTGCCGAATGAAGAGCAATATGGCGCTAGAGTTTTTCAAATCGGTTCATTACGAGTTGAGAAAACGATAATTTGTAGTGGCGCGAAACCAGGATGCGAGGAGGCGAGTTTCAAACCCTTGCCACTCGCCCCGTGTAGCCTTCGCAAGCCAAATCTCTTCCCTGCCCTATTCACTTGACACATACGCATGCATGGTCGCGTGCGCATGACGTGCCCGAGCCAGCCCGCGCACGCGAGCGGCGTTGCAGGGCCGCTACCTTTTTTTTTAAAGACGATAGTCTTTCTTGGGATATTTAAACGAAGAAATTTTGGTCTGTCTGTCTTTCTGTTTGTCGGCACGTCACTCGATTCAGCCTTCCGGCCAAAGTTGAACCACTTGCTTACCGCCCACCCAGCTTGAACTGGTACGGGTGTTCATACTTGTTAACGTTGTCGATGAAAACCTAATTACGCATATCTGAGGCGCAACATCACTAGGTAAGTATTAGATAGTGTGTTCCTTTATTAGAAAATACATAGATACGTAATTCTAAAAACCCTAGTTTCTTAAGCTGCGCTGAAAATGTGGATGCGCTGAACACGCGATGCGCCGACGAAAGCCCTCTGCCACGGGGGAAGGAAAGAACCTTCCTCTCCGTGCCCCTGCACAAGCTCGTTTCCCGACCTAGAGCGTAGAGTTACTGCATACGCTACTTTTAAGGCTCATTCACACCGGCGACTAGGAATGGTCGCGCGACCGTTTGCGACTGGAAGTCAAAAGCGACTCAAAGCGACCGATGTTCACACCTGCGTGCGACTTATAACCGTCGCCATATAGAATTCACGTCTGCTCGTATACAGCTTGCATTGCCGTTGCCCCGTAAAATAGGCTGACGTCCTGTTTCTGCACATCTGATTGGTTCAGAGGTTTGCGACTGCAGTCGCGCGACTGAAAAATTGAGCAGCGAGCGACTGAGCCAAAGCAGTCGCTTTGCGACCAAAACGGCCATTTGCGACTAACTTAGTCGCGCGACCGTTGCTAGTCGCCGGTGTGAACGAGCTTTTTTTTTTTTTTTAGCAGAGTTGCGCATCTGTCTTCCAAACGCCGCTAGCAACCATGCGTTGCGGAGAAGCTGACGCTGGGGCCAAGTTTTGTATTTCTCGCTGGCGCCGCTGCAGCGAACTGGATTGACACTAGTCATTCACATTAAGGTAAATCACCGGTCTTCGACACGCCAAACATGTCGACCGGTGACCCGGTAGGCACGTCGCCTGCAGAAACGGAGTGAGTCTTCACGACAAGCGATGGTTGCTAGCCAGACCTATGCGCAACTCCGCTACCCAAAGGTAGCATATACAGTAACTCTGACGCAGCGCTCCTCTATCGTCTTTCGACGACATTTGCAGCGAAGCACGCAGATACGCGGCCAATTTTTTTATGTAGCGGCCATGGGCGTTTTGTCGGCGTTCTCTGGTGTACTGCCTGTTTCTGCGGGATGGGCATGAAAGTTGAGACATTTTTACGCGCACGAGAGTGGCGGTATCATGAGCCAATGCCGCATTAACGTTTACTTGGACGCGGTAGAATAAACGAGCATAAGGAGTGCTCGAACGCGCCAGAACATCACTTATCGTTTCAAGGGCTGGCGTCTGCTCGATGCGCTAACCGCGGGGACACGAACGCATGGGATGGGGAGGCACATTAGCCCCGCATCTCGCTGTAGTTCACGGGGGAAAATGAAAAAGACGCACACATTCCCTTTGTGTGTCTCATTATTTCTCTCAAGTTTTATTAATCTATTCAAGCAACAAATTACACAAACTACACATGTGTCAAATAATTATCGCAGCGTCACGTGCTACTGTTGGCGACGTCAGACAGTCGTCTACGTAGAGGGGCGACGTCACAGCACTGCCATCTCCGTAGGGCCATTTTCTCATGTCATCATCCCCTCATTCTCTAAAGCGTGCGCCCGCGAGAGGAAGGGCAAGCAGCGTTCACCTTGAAATATGACCCATTTTCGCGGCGCATAGCGTTGCAAATTTGGCAGATGTGATCGTGAACGCCCAGTGTATGCATTGCGCTCGTTAGCTCAAAATTGCCAAACCTGGTGAGGAGCCCTTTAATCAAGAATTCAGACCAGGTCATTCACTTTTTGAGATCTAACAATAAAGGGAATTCGACTTTTCAATAGATATAAAGGATTTTTTTACTCGATCCTGCAGAATCAGCTGATGAGTAGCGTTCAAAACGCGATTGACGACCACGGTGTAGTTGGCTTCCAGAATACAGCCGGTATGAATGAAGGGGCGTTTTTAGAGCTTTTAAAATTTTATCTGACATCTGCTTTCATAACATGGCAGGGTAAGACCTTCATTCAGAAAACGGGATTTGCATCAAATCTTGTATCGCGCCTTTTTTAAGCGATTTGTATCTAGCCTACTATGGTCGTATATTGTGTGAACGTTTAGAAGGGTTGAATCTGAAACGTATATTTCGGTATGTCGATGACTACCTCGTTGTTTTGAAAGCTGATGCCGAGGATTTTATGACGTCTGTCTCGAGTGTTCTGGCCCTAGTTAGCGACTGTCTCAAGCCACTGCAGTTGACGCACGAAGTACCGGTGGAAAATTCCCTGAAATTTCTTGACCTCAGGTTGAATTTCACAGCAGGACATATTTGCTGGTGTTATGAGCCAAGGGCTAGCAAACCGTTGCTCCCCTTTGCCTCCAGTCATACAAAGCTTGTCAAAAGGGGTCCATCGCGTCGTGTCTGAGGAATTCGTTGTGGAGGTCTTGTTTACATTCAGCAGAGAGTAGCTTCCTTGCTCAGACCTCTCGCCTGGTTTCGGCTGGGTACCCGCGCCACATGCTTGACTCGGTGGCTCGTGTCCTGCTAAGGGAGATGAAGCGTGGTGATCAGCAAGGCCAGCCGATAAAGAAAAAGAACGATAAGTTAGTAGTAGTGCCGTACATGCATGAGGTCGGGCATAATCTCAAAAAGAAAGGCATGCGTGCAGGTGTCGATGTAGTCTTCTCCGCCCCTAACACACATTCAAATCTATGTACGCTTGTTAACGCTGATGGCAACAACAAAGAAGGATGCGCCAAAAGACACGGGGAGCGATTTGTTGGCTGTGAAGAATGTGTAGTCTACTCGCTGCACTTGAGCTGAGGGAAAAGGTGTATTGGACAATCCGGTAGATGTGTCAACGATAGGTTCAGGGAGCATAAGAATTTGGTAGGAAAGACAATCATATCAGGCCACTTGTCAATGCACTGCAGGACTTGTGCCTGTGAACCACTTTTCGGGCATTGCTCGGTAATCAGAAAGGTATAGGATAAGCTGACACGTGAAGTGATTGAAGCGTACGAAATTGATCGCCAACGAGACAGTTGTGTGAGCGCTCCCTCTGTGACCCTCTCCACTAAGGAGATAGAATTTTTGAACGTAAACATGTCTTAGGCTGTGTGCAAAATAATGAATGTTGGGTTTGTTGTAACTGGGTGATTCCACGAGAGATCGAACATGCCTGTCCGGTCGCATTTTTTGTTTTGCCTGTTTTTTTTATATGTTATGTGGGCACATTCAAAGTGCACGGAACTGAAAATTTTATTTCCAAGAAACGCTCCCAGCGCGCCAAAAAAATATTTGAAGGTGGCGGCGCGGGCCTCCTGTTTTTGCTCACTGCAATGTTTTCGCATTTCACGGCCAAATATAGCGCGAACTATAAATGATGTGGCGAAAATTTTTTTTGCTGGTTTTAATACGCATTACTGTGAATTACATCTATGCTTTCTTTATGCCGTCCTCAAAAAGAAGAAAATGTGAAAAAATGGCAAACATGGCCGAAATCAAAAAAGTGTGCTAAGTTTGAGGCGCCTTGGCGCCTTGGCTATTACAAACAGAAACTTGAAAACGATGTCAATTATAGAAAACAGCCTTCGCAACATTTATACCGAAGATCATTTTCCTATGAGCAGCGCAAAAAAAACAAAAATAGTTAAAGAAGCGAGTTTTTTCAAAAAAGCACATTTTCAAAAAAGAAAATAAAAAAAACTCCGGTCTCAATTTTGACGACAATTTTTTATCGAAGAGCGCTTATGTCAATGAACACACGGTTTAAATATCATATGTCCTCATTTGCTTTGTTTACGAGATATAACTGGCCAAAATGACCCTTGCTGTCTAGTGCGACCGATGGTTGTTATCAGCTTGCATTGTGTGTAAATCTCAGTTTTAATTATTCTGCTGCAGCAAAACCTTGCTCTGGTGGCTTTTCGTCAAGAAAAATGTGTTCTCAGATTTTTTTGTGTCTAGCGTGTGCAAAAGTGGGCTGCTGCCGCCCTCTAAAGGGTGATTCCACGAGAGATCGAACATGCCTGTCCGGTCGATATTTTGTTTTGCCTGGGTTTTTTATAGATATTGGGCACATTCAAAGTGCACAGAACCGAAAATTTTATTTCCAAGAAACGCTCCCAGCGTGCCAAAAAATATTTGAAGGTGGCGGCGCGGACCTTCTGTTTTTGTTCACTTCAATGTTTTCGGATTTCACGGCCGAATTTAACGCGCACTATAAACGATTTGTCGAAAATTTTTTGTTGGTTTTAGTACGCATTACTGTGAACTATATCCATTCCTTTTTTATGCCGTCATGAAAAGGAAAAAAATGTGAAAAAAAATGACAAACCCGATCCAAATCAACAAAGTTTGCTAAGTTTGATCTGCCTTGGCGCCTTTCCTATTTCATACAGAAACTTCAAAACAGTGTCAAGTATCTCAAGGAGCCTTTGCAACATTTATGCGGCACATCGTTTTCCTACAGGCAGCGCAAAATAAGAAGAAAATAGTTAAAGAAGCGAGTTTTTTTCAAAAAGTACATCTTCAAAAAATAAAAAAACTCAGACCTCAATTTTGACAACATTTTTTTATCGAAGAGCGCTTATGTCAGTGAAAACACCGTGTTAATATGTATGTCCTAATTTGCTTTGTTCACGAGATTTAACGGGCCAGAATGACCCTTGGTGTGTGTGCTCACTTCAGTGCGATTGATAGTTGTCATCAGCTTGCATTGCACGTAAATCTAGTTTAAATTATTTTCCTGCAGTAAAACTTTGATCTGGTGCCTTGTCGTCAAGAAAAATGTATTCTCAAACTATAATTGTGTCTAGCGTGTGCGGGGGTGGCTTCTGCCGCCTTCTTAAGGGCTAACGCGTACTCAGTTTGCAGCTTACAACCTCAACTTACCCCGCCAGTATTCGCTAATCAGAAGCACGCGAGACACCGCGAGCATATGGCACTTTGTCAAAACTCTCCTTGCACACAGAATAAAGCATCTGTCTGCAGCGAAGGCCAACTTAATCTGTAACTAAATGCCACAATCAGCAGGCTCGCTGTTATGCAGTTGTTTTCTCACTGCCTGCTTGCTTCCCTTCCATTACGTGCATTGTACGCTCTAACCATCTTCCCCATTCGACGCACCCTGTGCCTAAACAACATTTGTAAAAAGTTAGCTCAATCATTTCCGAGCCGTTTATTTCACTTCCCGCTATCACATGTTTTCGGCGTCGCAGATAACGTCTTCCTGTATCATCTCGACCTTTACCTCAGCGTTTCAACAGCCAGAAAACGTGCGGTGCGGCATGATTAAGCCATGAGTGGCCGAAGCTGCCCAATTGATGATGTTTTCTTGCCACTTTACTAAAGTGCTTTCCCACGTCGAGGACAGCAGAGGTCATTGGTGGCGCCATGCAGACGGACATTACCCTTAGTTTTGACAATGAGTGTGGCCTACAATTAATTATTACAGCCCAAAGTGGTTAGACACCCTTAGTCATAAAATGTTAAACCGTGAGCAGTTCTGGAAACGCATTCATGACAGCTGCGCAGATGTGAGATAATTTGTGCGGCGCCGTTCAGTATAAACGTTTCGACTTGCTCTAGCTGTTCACTACACGCGATGCGCGCGGCCCATGGCTACGTCCGATTATTTACGCGTTCACAGAAAGAATATTGCTGAGGAAAACATTTTCGTTGCGCAAATTTTTTCTTTGCTCTTTTTGTTGTTGTCTACCTCCAGAAGCTACTGTCATAGGCTAAGGATCTTCGCGACACCTGCGAAGTCTGCTTGCATTGCTTTACGCTCCTCAAGGAAAACCTGTCTACAGCTAACCGCGATGAGGTAGACCAGGCATTTCTTCACGAAGAAGAAGTGATTGATATCTTGAACAGGCGCGCCCATCTTTCCTCAGATGATTGTAGGCGATGTTGTCGGCTGCAAACTGTTTACAAGTTAGCCATTTAGAGGGCGGCAACAGCCCACTTTTGCACACGCTAGATACAAATAAATCTGAGAACACATTTTTCTTGACGAAAAGCCACCAGAGCAAGGTTTTGCTGCAGCAGAATAATTAAAACTGAGATTTACGCACAATGCAAGCTGATAACAACCATCGGTCGCACTGAAGTGAGCACAGACAGCAAGGGTCATTTTGGCCAGTTATATCTCGTGAACAAAGCAAATGAGGACATACGATATTTAAACCGTGTGTTTATTGACATAAGCGCTCTTCGATAAAAAATTGTCGTCAAAATTGAGACCGGAGTTTTTTTTATTTTCTTTTTGAAAATGTGCTTTTTTGAAAAAACTCGCTTTTTTCTATTTTTTTCTTTTTTTTCGCTGCCCATAGGAAAATGATCTTCGGTATAATTGTTGCGAAGGCTGTTTTCTATATTTGACATCGTTTTCAAGTTTCTGTTTGTAATAGCAAAGGCGCCAAGGCGCCTCAAACTTAGCACACTTTTTTATTTCGGCCGTGTTTGCCATTTTTTCAGATTTTCTTCTTTTTGAGGACGGCATAAAAAAGCATAGATGTAATTCACAGTAATGCGTATTAAACAAGCAAAAAAAATTTTCGCCACATCGTTTATAGTTCGCGCTAAATTTGGCCGTGAAATGCGAAAACATTGCAGTGAGCAAAAACAGGAGGCCCGCGCCGCCACCTTCAAATATTTTTTTGGCGCGCTGGGAGCGTTTCTTGGAAATAAAATTTTCAGTTCCGTGCACTTTGAGTGTGCCCACATAACATATAAAAAATCCAAGCAAAACAAAAAATGCGACCGGACAGGCATGTTCGATCTCTCGTGGAATCACCCAACTTTATCTCGTGTTGGTGCTGTGTCTAATATTGCTTTAATTGGCTTGATGTGCGCATATAAGGTACCTCCTCCAGAGAATAAAGTATCAGTTGCAGTTCGGTGCTTCGTCTAGTGCTTTCTTCTTCTGTCCCCGTCTTTGTGCGCTGTAGCCTTCAAGATGCAATACCAAATAGCCCACCATCTTCGTCAACTGATACCGCGGGGGCGGATGCGCTATTTAAACATCACTTCGACGGACTGCTGGTGGGGCGTGACATCGCTGCCGACATGTGCTTACCTCGCCTTTTCGTGCAGGTCCTTTTCGGGACCCTGCTGCTTCCGTTTCCTGGATTCTTCACTGTGAGCGGAGGCGCGTCATCGCAGTCTGATTCTACGCCGAATAATGCGTGTGAACCCATACCGACGTCGTTTCTTCCGGAAAACAACGGTCGAATTCCAACGTTGGATTCTTTCAAGCATTTGGCCTGGCAACCACCTTCGTCAACTGATACTGCGGGGGCGGATGCGCTATTTAAACATCACTTCGACGGACTGCTGGTGGGCGTGACATCGCTGCTGACATGTGCTTACCTCGCCTTTTCGTGCAGGTCCTTTTCGGGACCCTGCTGCTTCCGTTTCCTGGATTCTTCACTGTGAGCGGAGGCGCGTCATCGCAGTCTGATTCTACGCCGAATAATGCGTGTGAACCCATACCGACGTCGTTTCTTCCGGAAAACAACGGTCGAATTCCAGCGTTGGATTCTTTCAAGCATTTGGCCTGGCAACCACCTTCGTCAACTGATACTGCGGGGGCGGATGCGCTATTTAAACATCACTTCGACGGACTGCTGGTGGGGCGTGACATCGCTGCTGACATGTGCTTACCTCGCCTTTTCGTGCAGGTCCTTTTCGGGACCCTGCTGCTTCCGTTTCCTGGATTCTTCACTGTGAGCGGAGGCGGTCATCGCAGTCTGATTCTACGCCGAATAATGCGTGTGAACCCATACCGACGTTTCTTTCTTCCCGGAAAACAACGGTCGAATTCCAACGTTGGATTCTTTCAAGCATTTGGCCTGGCAACCACCTTCGTCAACTGATACTGCGGGGGCGGATGCGCTATTTAAACATCACTTCGACGGACTGCTGGTGGGGCGTGACATCGCTGCCGACATGTGCTTACCTCGCCTTTTCGTGCAGGTTAGTTATCGAAATCCTGCGTCTTGTTACCGATGTTTCTAATCGATGCTTGATAGCGGTGTCGTGCCCCGACTGCCTATTTGAGTGCTTGAAAAAGTGCATGTGTTTTGCGTGCGTTCACAACTCGTGTCTTTGATGTATTGCTCTTACTACTCTCCGGAGACGTGGAACTAAACCCTGGCCCTGGTTCGGCTACCAGAAGCAAAAGCGAAAGTGCTAGTCTCGAAGGCATCTATGATATCGTTCGCAGACTAGAGCAGGGTCAGACCGTTTTTTCACTGAGCTAGAAGAAGTAAAGAAACAGTCTGCTTTTGCTACTTCGCTTCAGGAACTGCAGAGTACCGTTGCTGCTCTTCAGGGTGATCGTCTTAGCGAAAGAGAGCTCATATGAATATCGACAGAGATTGGATGAAGTTAGGGCGTCACTCGAAGATAGTAGCAACAGGTCCCGCAGGAACAACTTGTAGTCTTTGGATTGCCTGACCATGCAAATGAAAGCTGGCGAGAATCCGAAGAACTGCTCTCGCGTTTTTAAGGAAGAGCTTGATCAGCGAGTCACAACGCAAGATATTGAACGCGCCCACAGATTGGGAAAGTACGGGTGAAGGCAACAACCGACCGATTATCATCTCATTTTCGAGATTTAAAGTTAAAGAACCAAATTTTGTATTCCAGATTTAAGTTGAAGGATAAGACTATGTAATTCGCGAGGACTTCTCTCCCGCTACTAGGCGTTGCGCGCTCTAAACTGACTGAGTATGCTCAAGGTTTGAAACTTCCTTTAAAACTGCGCTTAGATAAACTTCATGTGGGAAATAAAACGTTTGTTTATGACAGAGCTGAAGACAAGGTGACGGAACTCAAGAGATAGCTACGCAGCAAGCAACTTGTTAACCAAAGAGGCGCAAGTGCGAGTCTTAAATGTGTATCTTCTCGTAGTCTCTCCTTAACTATATTGCTGGTTAACTGTCGCAGCCTGAAAATAGGTGGACGAATTTGCTGCTTTGCTGTTGCTACACAACCTTCCATTGTAGTTGGAAACTGAATCTTGGTTGCATAAATCCATTGCTAATTTTGAAGTTTTCCACGTGGTTATGATGTTTACCGATCTGATAGAAACACACAAGGTGGCGGAGTTTTCATTCTTATTAATGAACTTCTCCAGAGCGGCGAAATATCCGCTACTTTTCATCATTCTGAGTCCGTTTGGTGCAAGGTCCGACTGAGCAATGGAAAGTGCTTTGCAGTTGGCTCGTTTACCGACCTCCGGCTCAACTAACCCTGAATCCTTCGACGAGTTATCACAATTTCTAAATACTATAAACTGCGACTTATTTTTGGAGGAGACTTTAATATGCCTCTAGTAGCCTGGAAGAATGGCAAACCCGAGTTCTCCGGCTCTGGTCACTATCCTGTTCTTTCTCGGAGCTTGTCATGACTAATGATCTCACCCAATTTGTTCTGAGGGCACGAGACGAGGTCATTCTTCTGCCAGCATTCTAGATTTGGTTTTTGCTAACTCTGAGACGTTGCTCCGTGATGTAGTTGTAATCCCAGGTATTAGTGATCATGACTGCGTCGTTGGTACTTGCAATATTACATCACTAAGAGCAGCTCACAAACACCCGAAAAGTATACTATTATGACCGAGGTGACTATGCCTCGTTATCTCAAGAACTTTGTCGTTTTTATCCAGATTTCTGTAATCTCTCTGAGTCGCTAAACATTGATGAATGTGGTCTGCCTTTGCAGAAAATGATGACCTTAGTTGAAGAATACATTCTTCCAAACTCCTGACAGTCGTCGCCGTAATGACAAACCATGGATAAACAAGGAAATTCGAACTTTGATTAGCAGAAAACGCCGCCTATATGCCGCGTATTTAAAACATCGCAGTCAGACTGTTTATGAAGAAATGCGTAACTTAGGCTACACAATAAGCATGCGATTAAAGTGAAGAAACAGATATACATCGCTTCGCTCGATGTAAGCTCAAAGAAAATCCCAAAGACTTCTGGAAATTTATTAAAGTTAACAGCAAGGAGGTCAGCGCGATACCTAATCTATTAGTCGACGATCAAGCAGTCTTGATGATTACGAGAAGGCTTGCGCTTTTAATTCCTACTTTAAATCGTATTTTCTAACATGTCCACTAATTATACCTCCTGCAACGCCAGATTTACACTACGAGAATATGCCCATGGTTACTGCAACGTATAAGGTATTCTTAAACTGCTTAATAACCTAAAAAAAACAATTCTGGAGGCCCAGATGGCATACCAACCAAGGTAATTAAGGCATGCACTGAGGAAATTGCCAATTTCTTAGTCATCTTGTATAACAAGTCTCTACACAGCAGTTCAGTCCCAACCCATGGAAATCAGCAGCTGTTGTTCCCATTCACAAAAGGGTCCCAAACATTCTATACAGAACTACAGACCAATCTCGCTTACTTCTGTTTGCTGCAAAACATTAGAACACATATTTACAGTGCCGTGATGAAACACCTCCAAAACAATAGTTTTCTTTTCATACGCTCAACATGGTTTTAGGGCTGGTTTTGTGTGTACAACGCAATTGGTTGAATTCTGCCGTGATCTGTTTTACTCCTACGACTCTGGTTTCAAGTAGACTGCATTTTTTTAGATTTCAAAAATTTCGATACTGTTCCCCATGATTTGTTTTGTATAAATTATCATCTCTTGTATTCATCCTACTATAGTAGCTTGGATAGAAATTACCTTTCCGGAAGGACACAGCATGTTGATTAATGGTGTTAAATCAACTGAAACAACCGTTACCTCTGGCGTGCACAGGGATCCGTTTTAGGACCTCTGTTATTTCTGGTTTACATTAATGATATCGTACAGGGTCTACAATGCAGTGTCAGATTATATGCAGATGACTGCGTCATTACAGGAATATAACAACGAACATGATTAATAGTCTGCAAATCGATTTAAACACAATTCAAATTGGTGCGGAAATGGTGTATGTCTTTGAACAGTGCTAAATGTCAATTTATATCTTTCACCCGCAAACGTTCCCTGTGAGATCTGTCTATTTGGATCATATATCACTTGAACGGGTGCAACATAAATATCTGGGGTTTATTTTCAGAAAATCTGACTGGATAGACACATTGAACATGTCGCTTTAAAATCTTCTAGGATGCTAACCTCATTAGACGCAATTTTACAAAGCCCCTAACAGTGTTAAAGAACTATATATATTGTATGTTCGTCCAATTCTTGAGTATGCTTGCGCAGCATGGGACCCCGACACTCATGTCTTATTGAAAACTTGAGCGTATCCAGAATCGCGCAGCCAGATTTGTCACTGGTAATTTCACCTATAAAAGCAGCATTTCACTAATTAAAGACAACCATGGTTGGAAAACCCTATCTCGACGCCGCCTAACCATTAAATTGGAACTTTTTTCCAAATTTACTTTGATCTCACAGGAGTGAATAAAAACTTGTACATTTCCCCCCCTCACTTCATCTCAACACGTAGTGATCATGAATGTAACGTTTTGGAAATGCGCTGCCGCACGAATGTGTTTCAATGTTCTTTTTTTTCCTCACACCTCCATGTACTGGAACAGACTTCCAAAGGGTATATCTCATTGTAGAACATTATCCGAATTCAAATCGTTTTTACATTCTGGTCTCCCGTGAGATATTAAATACCTGTCTCCCTGCTTTTGCTGATACTTTTTTTTCGTTTGCATGTGTTGCCAATTTTTCACGCGGAGTCCATCGCTTGCTCACATTTCATGTCTGTTGTATCTATTTTTTCCTGAATTGCCCCCCTGCAATATGCCCTCGTGGCGCTGCAGGTACTTGTATAAAAAAAAATAAAAGCCATCCAAGTGGCGTCGGCCTAGGTGCTGTGTTGGCACAACGCAAAGACGTCCAAGGTGAATACGTCATCGCTTACGCTAGTCGTGATCTGAAGAAGGCAGAATTTAACTATTCCGTGACAGAGAAGGAGTGCTTGGCGACAATTTGGGCACTGAACAAGTTTGGCCCGTACCTTTACGGCCGTCCTTTCGGCGTTGTTACAGACCACCACGCTCTATGTTGGCTTTCTACCATGAAAGACCCGTCGGGACGGTTGGGCCGTTGGGCACTTCGCTTGCAAGAATATGACATTCGTGTCGTATATCGTTCCGGTCGTAAGCACGCAGATGCTGATGCGCTCTCCAGATGCAGCTCACCAGATGCAGCTCCTTTATCACCCCTCTTCACCACCCTGCCACCACTCAGCTCCACTGACATGCTTTCGGAGCAGCGCAAGGACCCATCTCTTGCGATGCTGCTTGACTGCCTTAGTGATCTTTCGGCGAGAGTGCCACGTACGCTGCCAAGCAGTCCACTTTTCCGCGCGAGACAACATCCTGTACCGCCGCAACTACATGGCAGACGGTCGGAAGTGGCTCCTTGCTGTCCCTCATCATATGCGCTCTGACATCTGCGCTTTCCATGCAGATCCCCAATGTGCTCACGCTGCCGTCCTGAAAACTTACGCAAGGCTGCGTCAGCGATATTACTGGCGCGGAATATACTGCTTTGTGCAGAAATACGTCCAGTCTTGCACTACATGTCAACAAGGCACGACACCTCCACGATACCTTACTGGAACGCAGCCGCTCCTCTGCCCAGCTCGCCTATCTGACCGCGTTGGTATCGACCTCTACGGCCCCCTACCGTTTAGTGGTCCATGGGCAAGACGTAGGTCCATGGACCACCATCCATGGGCAAGCCCTACGTCTTGCCCATGAATGTCCCCATGGATGTCCCCGTGGTTTTCTCTGCGCCCAACAAGCTCTCTAAGCTGTGCTCCCGCACATGCGGTGGTAGCAAACATGGGTGCCAAATTAAACACGGTGTCTGCTATCTCCCATGCAGCACTAGTAAACGGCAGGAAGCGGAAGATGGAAGCTGCGATATCGTTCCAGCCTTGAAGAAGACAAGTCCACTTGTCGAAACGTTGGCTCGAGCACCCACCCCCTGTTTTACGGATTTTTTCATGCAGCACCAGTGTGGTATATGCCATACCTCTGGTTTGTGGCAAGACCTACGTCGGGCAAACTGGGCGCTGCATAAACGAGTGACTTAGGGAGCATGCTCAAAAATTGGCCGCATATCTGCGTGCTTCGCTGCAAATGTCGTCTAAAGACGATAGAAGAGGCGCTGCGTGAGATATGGACGCCATCTGGCAATATGTCGGGAAACATGAGTGCTGTGTTGCGGGCTGGTAGTCCCGGCGCAGCGGCAGGCGAAGACCGGCGGTGACCAACGCGACCGGTGGGGACGCCGGCCAGCCCGAACACGCTGTTTGGCGCGATGCGCCGAAGGAGAAGAAACGCCCGCACTCAACGAGTACTCTCCACAAACTCTGTTACTTGCACGTCGCCTGGTTAAAACAGGAATGCCAGAGCGGCGCCCCTGTCATTCGTACAAGGCAATACTGAACCGAAACCGAAACACAGCATGAGCTTGTGCAGAGGGCATGGAGGAAGACAAGTTTCAGCGCAGTCGCATTTTCAGCGCACCTAAGAAACTAGGGTAACATTGTAGGGCGAGTAGGGCCAGAAGGACCGTCACGACGAAAACCTGCCTCCTCAGTCGTATTCGGCTGGAACGTTGGTGTGGCTTCGCGTTCCCCCTCCGCTCCTGGCCTGTCCACAAAGCTACTGCCTAAGTACGAAGGCCCCTACTGCGTCCTACGTCAAGCATCCCCAGTTGACTATATGATTGAGCCTGTTCAATCATCTACGGTCTGCCGTCGCGGCCGCGAGACTGTTCACGTCGATCGACTGAATCCGCATTATGACCCACCAGTTGTACCTGTTCCTTAGGTCGCCAGGATGGCTCCTTTTCCGCGGGGGAGTGATTTGTAACATGGTAGGGCGCAGACAAGAACGCCTGCGAAAGAAGAAGACGAATACGGTTGTTGTTGGCGCTCGCGCTTGCTCGGCTTGGACCGCTGATCGCTTCAGCTGTGGCAATCTTTTAATAAACGCGTTACTGTCTCAACGTTAAACGCATGCCATCAAGATCTTTAAAATTGCGTATCTATGTATTTTCTATTAAAGGAACACACCACCTAATACTTACCTAATAATGTTACGCCTCAGATATGCGTATATTAACTTTTTGATCGACAACGTTCACAAGTATGAACAGCCGTACCAGTTCAAGATGGGTGGGCGGTAAGCAAGTGGTTCAACTTTGGCCGGTTGGCTGAATCGGGTGACGTGCCGACAAACAGAAAGACAGAAAGACAGACCAAAATTTCTGCGTTTAAGTTCCCCAAGAAAGACTATCGTCTTTTAAAGTAACTAACAATGTCGACAAAGGAGCACATCTCGTTGCTCATATTAACTCCTGCCACAACTGTGCTCCGCGATTTCGCGAGACGTTGATTCTCGACAGAAGTAATAATGAACATGCGCGGCTTGCTTTGGAAGCATATCACATCAGGAAAAGGGGAGCTGATTGTATCAGTGACATCTCTATTCTTGTACTCATCAGAATATGAATTTATGCGTGCGCACTTTGTTTAGACATCTGTGTTTTTACGGTTGCGACACGACGCTACGCGTGCGCGTGCAAGGGTTGTGGGTGTGGCGTATCTTGTTTAAATATCTCTGTTTTTACCTATACAACGAAGCTACGCGTGCGCATGCTATGATTGTGGTTGTGGCATATATATGCGATGCTGTGAGAAGAATAAAGCAGTTGTAGTAAGCGCCAGTCCTTGTCTTTCCTGTCTTCGTGGTCCGTCTTCATTTGCGCTGAAGTTCTGTTCCTAAACGCTATGTACCAACTAGGCCCAACAAAAGTTTTACTGAATGGGTGGGAAGCTTTAAAACACCTACTCATTACGCAATTTGCATTGTGTGCCGCCTCGTGTTATTTTACTCTTCTTCCACGCTATATTACATCTGTTAATGCGATTCCTTGCCCAACATAGGCCTCTATGGAGTGTTTTTGCGAAGCAGTTTCAAGCGCCGGTTTGGCTCTGTGGCAGAATACTCGACTGCCACGCAGAGGGCCCGGGTTAGAATCCCGCTTGATTCTGGAATTTTTTCTGATTATTCGCGATAGCGGTTACGGACAAGGGCGTGCGGCGGACAACTGCGCCAACTAGATCGGCTGTTGTGATCTGATAACAGCTTCCGCTGTAAAATATGCTCTCGCATCACATCTCATTTCAAACTGAAAAGAAGGCGAAGACAAATATTGAAAACTGCAGGTGTAGGATATCTGCTACATCCGAGTGACCTTTTGGACAGTAATCCTAAGCTGTGGTGAGACGCCTTCCACTCAGCACTGCCCACTGCAGGCTTGTTCAGCAGTGACGATCCACTCTGCACGGTTTAACAAAGGCAGCATGTGTAGGAAAGCCGCGGGACACTGAAACGGAAAACGTGGTTGCACACAGCTGGGCCAGATTTGCCAAAATAGTGGCATACCTCAAAGTTCCACTAAGCTTGAACAGTTCGATCATGTTACCGTGGTGAGTGGGGTTAGCGAAAATGTGGCGACACAGCTATTGTTGGTATCCGGAATTTTTGCCTACTTTGGAAGATCGGTTTATAAATGGTTTGAGTACACCGTGTTGACCTCTCTCTCTGAATGTGCATCAGTTTATCCAATGGCATGAATGGTATTCGAGGTTATTTCTATTAATCACAGTCATGAGGCTAATGTGTTGGCCTATAAAAAAATAGTATAGCGTAAAGTAGCGCAGAAGCGCCCAGTTTCGCACAGGTGCCCGGCATTAACTTTTCTGAAACTTGACAATTCCAAAATTATATATTAAGCGCCCACCTCTGCAAAGTGCCAGCCTCAGCCGAAATATTCACCCCATTGCGGCCACTACGGCAATCCGCTCATGAAACGGCGAAGCGTTCTCGTCGCTTCGTCTTGCCTCGTTTAAAACTCACGTCTAGCCTCAGCTTCTCTCACTCTGGATCCTCTGCCCTCCACTTGGATCTCTTGCGTGGGATCAGAATCCTTTACGCGCCGATCCCCGTTGACGCTCCGGCGGGCAACTGCTTCTTGCGGATTTACCCGAAATTCGGGAAAATCTTCAACCTCTTAAACCATTTTCACTTTTCCGAACCATCTAGACACTCGCATTGGACACCCTCTTTTCCCGACACCACCAACCCATGCTCGACGCATTCCCGCTCTCCCTGACTCCGCCCACATGCGCTTGGCGCTTGCTCCGCTGGGCCGCTCCAGATGGGTTTTTTAGTGGGCCAGAGGTTGGTAGTCGAGATTGAACAATATCTGTGGCACATACCCGCTAGGATCCTCGAACCGCGTCCGGCCGATAGTTCCTGGAGTACCTCGGCCAAGGGTGCTATAAAGAATGGCCCGAGCACGGTGTTCGAATAGTTTAGGTGGAACGACGGCGCATTGAAATGAGGAGAAATCGGGGACCTCTTCCCTTTCTTGCCGAAAGGAGGCGCGCGCGGGACGGTGGCCACCTGGCTATACCCAGTACAAACCTGACGCTTCTCACATTCGGTGTTTTAGCGTGTTTAGCAATATCGCAAGGCAGGGCTGTGAGGATTGTATGGTATTGAATAATATCATATACATAAATTAGATATAAAGACTTAGTAGTGTTTTATGCCTGACGGTTCGGCATGCGGCGTGAAGCTCATAAACACCACCTTTGGCCTCGGCAACACCGTGGCCTAGGCAATCGTGCCCGCATTTTTCTACAAATGTAAATCTGCAGTTGCGTGACACATGTTGAATTCACCCTTCATTGCTCTCGAAAGATTAATTAATGTATTCCGGTCAGCATCATACACTGCAAACCGTTTCACACCCTTATAGGCGTATCTGCGATAAAACACCTATCGTACACCCCTTTTTCTGTCGATATTATCCGGAAGGGTGTAATGTCTTCTTTGCACACCCTTCGCACACCCTTTTTTATTTTTGGGTGTACAATGGGTGTATGTTCTGTTAAACACCCATGGGTGTTCTTTGAATTTTACCACCTATGGGTCAATTCACGCAGTGAATTAACCATAGGTGTAAAGAGGTATCGTTGTACTGCTGAATGCAATTAACTGAGACACTGAACACCACGGGCAACGCCTCCTGAAACCACGGGTCACCACCCTGTTCGACAGAGCGTCTTGGCACAGGATACTGTTTCACGAGGCACCTGAGTGTGAAGCTACCTGCTCGTGAATCAGTAATGGTTCACCTTGGTCTGCTAAGCTTGCCACTCAATTTTCATTCTTTTAGTTGTGCATCACAAGTCTGCTGTAATTGCAAAGACGCATGTATTTTGCCTACTTTATTAGGCAAGTGGTAGTGAAAATAAAATATAGCATTGTCGTGCCTGAGGTTCTGAATGCAGTGAGTCAACTGATGTTACTTATTTTGAGCTCACATATATTTAAGCCTTTACATCCCGATTTATTTTGGAGAAATCGTTTCCAAAATAATTTCATTTATTGCTTGATTGGATTGACACGTTGAATGAATGCCCCAAATACATTCGGAATAATATATGTATTTGTTTAGCATTCATAAGCATTTGTTCAGTTTAGAGACAGTTGGCTTCACTGCACTGTGATCATCGCAAACACCTCTCCTAACGCTTAATCTATAGCATACATATACAGTGAAATCTCGTTGACACGATTCTGCATAATACGTTTTTCAGCCTAATACGTTTTCGTTTTTATTTCCTGCCAACATCCCTTGAAAATAATGCATTTTCATGCGTTTAATACCATCACATTTTTGCCAAAACTGGATAATACGACCGCGAAAGTGGATCTTGACCGATATATCGAGAAATCCTGCGTTTATTCTTCGCTATGACAGCTCGCACCGCGTTCCAACAACCCACGATCTGCGCGTAGCAGAGCCGCTGAGACCACAGCAGCATCAGTTTAGCGGCGAAAAGATCGCTGCTAGGCGATCTTTTCTTTGAGATTATATATATACATATATATTGCCGCTTTGTGAGGGCCTCCCCTCCAGTGAAGGGAGACTTTAAGCCCTGCTTGTAGTCAATGCAGCCCTTACTGTGTCGTCGCAATGCTTACTGCGAATTCACTAAAGCATAACAAAACATAACACTGCCGCAGAAAGAAAGCTGCGCCCACGCGACCCAACAACGGCCGGGGCGCCACCTCCTCGGCCGGCGCAGCCGCCGCGCGTGCGCAGCGCGCGGAACAGCTCTATCACCACGTGACTTATGCAACGCGCTCAGACACGCCGCCGGACTCCATCGTTTTCTGCGTGTGTTGTGCATCGCCTCCCGATCGGTCGAGTTTTGCAGTCGGTGTTTCGGTTGTTTGAAGTGTGCCTGCGCTGTGTGCTCGTCCTTTACCTTCTGCCAGTGCTGCTTATTACGAAGATGCACTATACTCAAAGGGAGACCTGCAGCTTCATATCGTGGAGCACTCGAACTGAAACGGTATGTACCACTATCACGTTGCTACGGCCAGCGCTTTGTTAACTCCGAGAGCGCGATCTAATGCCGTTAACTAAGCTTTTCTTAACTGGTTGACGATCGGTGAGCATTTGTTAACGTAGCGAGCATATGTGAGTGTATTGTTTCATCGGGATGAAGGCAAAGTTGTGTGACATTAGGCGCGGGCAAGCTTTGCTTTGTTTGGTGTTGAAAGCAGTGTGCGCATGCGCGGCTGTGATTCGGAAGGGGATTTGAACGCAGTTGTGGCGGTGCCCTCCTGTCGGCGGTGGTGTTGGAAGGGGCCCCCGCTCTCGATGAACCACTATTTTGATTTAAGAATAGTTGGGTTGTGACGGCGCCTGTTACCTCTAAGCGTCAAGCGTGTCTAAGGCGCGTATGCTTCGGCCTGTTGGTAATTCAAGTGCATTTTTTTTCGCACAAGAAAAAAAAAAACAGGACAGAAAACAACGACGTGGTGTCCGCGTCGTTCTTTTCCGTCCGTGTTCGTTTTGTGCGCTAAAACTACCGTGATGCTCGGGTTGATGCGTGTGGGTCATTTTAACGCAGCATGTTGCTTCGTTTTAGGTACGCCGCGCGAAGCTCGCCTAAGTGCTAATACATTCCGTTTCGTTAAATTCGTACCGATGTTTTAATTCATCCGTAACATAGGTTTCCTGATAATGCCGGCACCCGTGCACGGGGAGCCGTTCGTTAAACTTGACTTGTGTTCGAATGAATTTTTCATGTCTATGTGTGGCCGAATCGCCTTAACTACCTGAACTGTGCAAGCGCTAGTTCGAGCATCAGTGTGCACTTAGACGTGCGCAGGGTTCCCCATCAGGGGGAGGGAAGTAGGAAGGTTAATCGCTGCCCCCCTCCCCCCGCCTTACTAAAAGTCAAAGTATGGGGGCAGACTTTGCGCCCCCCCCCCCTCTGTCTGAATTGACTAGGGGGGGGTGCACCCCCCCCCCTTCGTGCGTACGCCTGAGTGCCCGCGTTCGAGCACAATTTATTTTATTCTATTTGTTTCCATTATGTCTAGCTTTCATTATTTTGTTGTGGTTATTAAGAGTTATATGCGCCTCGCCTCGCTTTGGCGTTGTAACTTCGCTAAATACTTTTACGTGTACAAACATTAAAAAACGCAGTTTGTACGACCACCTCCAATGATATTATTTGGTAAAAGACAAGCCTAATGATTTATAAGATATTTTAAATTCTCCAATCATCTTCAAGGCTGCAAGTTGCAGCCTTGAAGAGAAGTCCTTGTGCATAGTTTTGTTTTATATGCTTTTTATCGATGTGCAGGAATCCTTCATGCCACTAAAGAATGCTCCTTTTCTTTAAAAATGCGGATGATATTTGTCAAATAGTACTTTCTCTTTCCCAAACAAGCTAATTGCACGTAGAAAAGCTGTTAATTCTCTCCAGTTCCATATGGGGCATGTTATGAGCTTCATATTTGGATGGTACTATCGTGAGCAATATGAGCTCGAACACGCGAGCGCGTGGCGAACAGCCTTGAACCTTACGTCGGCTGATTCGCAGCGGCGGCTGTCGGAAACAAAGCGGAAAGGGCGCCGCGCTTCCACTAGCTGTTGACCCTCCCGCTTCGATATTGTTGATGCGAAACAGCATCTTAGAGAGTGTCAGTGGCCGCTAGCGGTGATATGAATTCCCATCAACGCGAACAGCCACATCAGACTAGGTAGCTGCTGAGATATCGGCTGTGACGTAGCCTGCCACGATGCGCAGGCCATGCTTGCGCATCGGTATCTCGGTGGTGTCGGCTGAGGATTTTGCTGCGCCTCATTTATTTATTTTGTTATCATTGCTAGCGGTCATTGGCACGCAATCAGCCGACATCTCGCAGCAACGCTAGCGAGGCGGGAGTACCAACAGTCAGCGGAACAGCGCCCCCCCTCTCCCCTCCAGTTTCGGCAGCGCCATCCACGTATCACCCTATCTCAGTTTTAAGGCTATTTTCCACGTGCTCGCATGTTCGAGCTCATATTACTCACGATAGTACACGGTACAGAAACTGTTATTTACTGAAACAAATAATTGAAGTCTGCGTAGCGCTTTCCAGACAATGATCTTTTTATTTTTTATCATGCAGGGAGAGAGCGTTCCAATAACACCTTGCATTGTGTACGATGGCCCCGATCTTCCCTATGCAAGCAAGCTTTTCCTCCATGTGGACAAAGAACTGCTCTTCAGTGTGTCCAATGCCGAAGAATGAGTAGCTGCACTCATGGCAGCACATTGGCTGTTAAATATCGACTGCCATCACAAGGCGTTCAACGTTCTCGTCGCTGTTGAATGGCTCCTTCTTGGCCAGTGGGTAATGACTCCGAGGACACAAGTAGTAAAGCTCCTGAACATTTTCAAGAAAGCCTAGAAAATAGGCCTTAGCTTCTGCTTAAAGTATGTCGCCACCTGTGATTAACTCGAGCTTAAGCCATAAAGTTATATTTTCATATGGTAACGAGTAGTTATTTGTTTTACATTATACAGAAACGAATACTATGGCGGTACTAGTATTTCATTTCAATTTCTTGCTCATTTTCTTGTGACATTTTAATACAAGCCATTTTGTCTCTGCCGATTTCCAACATGTTCTCGCAGGTCATTCCACTTTGTGGTTATTGGCTTAGTTTTTATATTCAAAGGACTTTGTGACTTTTTTGCAGTAGTTTTAATAATTGAGATCTTTTGCTATTGAAACTTTAGCTTAACAAGACTGCCAGTACTTGTCAGTGAAATCAGTGCATCGAATATTGTTTTAAAATTTATTTTTGAGCTATATGACAAGCTTTAAGTTTTGTCAATATTTTTTAAAGGAAATAAATACTCGTTTTATTCAATTACCAATGATTCTGTTGTCTTTGCTTGGAAAGGGATAATCTTTAAATTTCTCTGAACATGCCCGTGTAAAATTTGATTCTACTGTTGTTATGTAGGTAATGCTTCTGCAGTGCTGTCGTGGTCATAACGTCCCTATTCCCATGCATTTCCTGCATATTACCGCATTCAGCATGCGCTGCAACGTGCGCGTCATGGCCCGATTGCTCACTTTTTTGTGTTGGAGCCACAATCCATTGCTTTTGAGAAAGTGGGAAATATTTCATAATTCCAGCAATGTGCACAGTTTTCTACTTCACTCATGTACTTTACCAGAAAAGAGATAATATGGAGGCCTGCTGTGGAAAACGACATTCTGAGTCCTTATAATGTTGCGTGAGTTGTCACGGAGCATTGATACCCTGCTCGTGTATCAGCTACAGCTGTGTGATGACAGTGTTTACCCTACTAAGAAAGTCGACACCAGGCACAATGGTGTGGGCCACTGCTGGAATTTTGAAACTTTATCAATCCACTTTCTCATCAAGGGATTGCACATTTCTGAACTATCTCCTTAACAGGAGAACGACCAGACCGTACCTTGTGTGTTCCAGTTGATTTCCAACACTATACACTGATGTTATGCAGCCAATTTAAGACGATGGCACCTTATTTTATCAACTGCATAAGTGCAGGTATAAGAAGTGGCACCAATATTTCCCTTCTTGGGAAGGGCAACTACAGCGGGAAAATTCATTCTGGGGTGCGCCCAAAGGGACCAGATGTCTGTAGTGCCCCAGGGGGCTGACAGGGAAGAAGGTTCATTTGTGCTTCTCCCTGTAACTGCTACCTTTTCGAGGGCGGTTTCATCTATTACACCCCACTCGCACGGGTGTAGCTTGTTCTAAGACCCATACTGCACTATACGGCTGTGTTACAATGAAGCATGTTAAATTGAATTCCTCATTATGAAGTGGAAATAACGCCCTTGCTTCATATTTTGACACAAACGCCTTGGTCATTTGTGCTCCATGTGATTAGTGCTCCTTGTTTGGCGGCATACGCGATGCCGCTCCGCACACTCGAGAAAGGTCATTGAATACCGTAGAATTTGTCTCGGATGTACGAGCTCTGTGTTTATAAAAGCTCGACTTTATTTTGTACCATTGGATAACTGTGTGGAACATCTTGCAGTATGTGTCAACACATTTTAGGTAATGACTTTGCATTCAGTCACGATTGCACTGTATATGTAAGGGCCATATATGCCGTGCTTCATATGCACCATAAAATCACTGCTGCTGCCAGCATTTTCCTTCTGTGGCAGGAGCCACTATAATAGGTCATGCGCCCTTGAAAGGACTAGCTAAAGGGTAAGCTTTCTAGCGTTTCAATGGGAGCCAACTGGGAGGGGGGAACACTCGAATTATGGAAATTTTTGCCTGGGTGTTTGGGTGTAATTGTGCATAAACACCCTAACGCCCTTTTTCTCGTTTGGGTGTAATGTGCTTTTACACCCTACACCCTTTTTCTTCATTTAGGTGAATATGCTTTTACACCCAACCACACCCATTGGGTGAAAGTTTGAAATTACACCTATTGTATAGGTGTAATCCTGCTTGGTACACCTATTTTTTGGGGTGTAGGGGTGTGAGTTATAGACACCAAGTTACACCCATACGGGTGTAAAGTGGTTTACAGTGTATAAAGAGCATGTGTCATGTTAGGGGTATTACGCATATGAGATCAAGTGAGCCTTCAGAATCTTTTACTGCGAACCGCTCATTTGCAAATTCCGTAAACATTTGCGAGAAGACGGATGCTTTGATGCAATGGAAAAATAACTTTACTCAGGTCTTCGGGGCGTGCACTAGCAGGTCACGCCTCTCCCACGTCGGAAAATACAGGATTGAAAGAGAACGCAATGAAGTGGGGGACAGCTTGTGGCCGATGACTACGAAGCCGCTGTTTGACATATTCAAAATAAATAGACGGCAAGATATATACGTTATGGCGCGCGAAGAATTTTATCACAGTATTGGCACGATCTACGAATTTTACATATTTTTGCCTGAAAAAGCTGATTTAGCTCGAGTATTTTAAGGTGCTGCTAAATGATACGAAAGAATGTTTCCTCACAAGAAGGTTTCCTTTTAAATAGCGCTTCCCATGATTTGGTGACAAATCGCGCATCAAAATGTTTTTGACAAGCAAAATTTGTTGTTTGCAACTCGCGATTTTCCGTGGAATAGCAGTGGCCAGATTTTCAAGCGGTCACTATCCTTCGGAGCAGCGAAAAAGCAAATTTTCTCCGTGCATGATTTGTAGCCCGGGATGCATCATCGCAAAGAGCACTTCTTGCCCATCTTGACATATAAGTTGTGTAAATAAGGACACGATGAACAAGGATAAGCTTTTCAAATGGGCTAGCATTTAGGCGGCAGGCGTTTCGACTGCCGAACGTATGTGCACGAATGGGGCCTCGTCTGGTTTGCATGGCGTGTTAGTTTTAACGGGTCAGACAGTGACGTCACGGAATATGGTGTCACTCTCAATTCCTGTCATTCCCGAAAGAAGAAACTGGAAAGCAAATGGTTAGGACGCTGAAAAGGAAACGGGCACGACCATTTCACGTTTGTGTACCAAGTGCAGGGCACAAAGTTCTACTCCTACTGCAACAAACAGCATGTCTGTGACGAATAACGAGAGGCAGAATCAGAATGGCACATGGTGATTTATGATGGATTGGTCGGTAAACGGACGTTAACGTTCACTACCACGCGCCAGCAGCACGTGTAAACGTTGCAAAGGCGGCTGAACAACTAACACCGTGGGCGGCTGCTTGAATCCATGCGATATGGTGCATGCACAACGACAACCCATGAAAGGAATTTCTAACCTACCATTGTCAAATGTTGCTTTCTTCTTACAAGCATCCTATAGAGAGACGTCAACCTCCCTCACCCCCGCTTCTTTTTTAGGAATACATTTTTCTCTTTGACTAACACAGTTCGGGTCCGCCACGGTGCACCAGTGGCTAAGGTGCTCGGCTGTTGACCCGAACGTCGCGGGCACGGTGTTCCGTTCTCGCGGGTTCGATTCCGGCCGCGGCGGTCGCATTTCGGTAGAGGCGAAATGGTAGAGGCCTGTGCAATGTCAGTGCACGTTAAAGAACACCAGATGGTCGAAATTTCCGGAGCCCTCCACAACGGCGTCTCTCATAATCATATCGTGGTTTTGGGACGTAAAACACCAGATGGTATTAACCCAGTTTGTCGCGGCGGCCTCAACCAATTTTGCCACGGTGGCCTTATTTGTGCACGAGTTAAATATTTTTGAAATTCGTGCTCACCTGTAAACTCATTATCGCTGTTCGCATAAGCTATATTTCCTACGTATTTCCATGTGTTGGCTACCGCCACTGAATTTCTTGATGTTGTGCATTACTTTCAAATCAGATTGATATGTGCGGTTTACCCCGATAAAAAACGAACGGCCAGCAGTTGAAGAGTGGTCGCAAATGCAGCTTGTAAGCGACGCGGCCCCCGTTGAAGCGGCTGACCTGAAGCCTCGATACACCAGCGCAGCCTGTCGGAAAAACGCGAAGCGCGTCCCCATTTTCGGCGAGGAGGCTGCGCGGCGGAGGCGGAACGTCGGTACACCTAACCTATTCTAACACCGTGGGCCCGAGTTTGGCGAATCTGTGAATCTGCCCGAGCTCTGTCGACACCCCTTTTGGACGAACAGTTCAGCGTGCGCCGCCTTCTATTGGTTACGATAGAACGCGGCCAGGGGCGTAGCTAAGGGGGGAGCGGTTTCAAACTCCCTCCCCCCGAAAATTGTTCATTTTTGCGTGCGTATATGTACACCCACACATACATACGCACGAACATAACATAAAGTGTAATGGACCCTTCTACCCCTCCCCCCCCCACCCCCCCACCCCCGAAAAATATCTTCTGGCTACGCCCCTGAACGCGGCATCAGTGAGGGCGGGTCCAACTAAGTTAGGGTGGCATCCTGAAACCTGCTTAATCTTTTTTTTATTCACGTATTGTAGTTTCTTGCAGAAAACCAAAAGGATCGGGAATAAAGGCGCTAGCATGCGCCTGTCTGATGCCCTGACCCCTGTACATCGGTGCTTTGGCCGAGCAACATAACTAAAAGGAACAGCATGACGGCGAGTGTGGAACACTCTTTTTCTGCCTGCTGGCGTGACGTGCTTCGTGACGCCAGGAGGCAGAAAAAGAGTATTCCACACCTGCCGCAATGGCTGCGATCGGCGCTGACTAACACTCCTAGGTTTAAATGCACATATATACCTTATAAAGTGGACGGGAGGATGACCGCCGCCGTAACTCAGTGGTAGAGAATCGGATGCGTTATTTGAAGGTCGCAGGTTCTGTCTCTGCCGGCGGCAAGGTCGCCCACTTTACTTTCTTGACATTTACATCATAATTGCTACAAATGCCATCCCGTATACTTTCCTTGGCATTCTTGTCTTTTACTTCTGGTTGTTTCTAGCAAAGAAAAAACATGGTTGATCCCTCCGTCATAGGAATCGGAATAACACGAAAGTAAAACGTGCCCTTATAGAAGTATGTGAATGTTCACTGTATAGTGATATGAGAGAGACCGCACAATGTATATTGATGTCTGACAGCTATAGCACCGTTTAACGTGGATGCAGCCACTTTGATGCTTGGTGGTGCGTCTCCATGCCGACGACTAACGTCCATGCTCAATGAGTAGTACTTAACGGTGAAAGCGTAATCAGAAAACGAGTTGTGATAGCCAGAAGTGCGTCGCATATTGGACGCAGAAATTGGTCGCCATCCTGCGGCACGTTAAAATGTGACTAGAGGGAAACCGCACTAGAGGGAAACGCACTAGAGGGAAACGCAAAGCGCGTCGTGTCACTCCGGTAGCCCGGCCGCAATTTTTCTCGGGGCGAGCGCGTAGGCGGGGAACGCGGTGTTACAGCCAGGTGAGGAAGGCGCGCGTCGCAGAGCTATTATTGCGATAGCAATTATATGGACACTCTCGGCTGGATTTTGCCGTCGCCGTCGCCGTCATGCACCGTATATGTATAAGTATGTATATATATATAAAGGCCCCAAAGAAAAATAATTCAGAAAAATGCTTCCAAAGCGCGGAATCGAACCAGGGACCTCTTGCTCCGCAGCGAGCGGCGCTATCCACTACGCCACGAAACGCAGATCCTCCACGTAGCTAACGGCGAGCGTTATATACACACCACTTAGCGCTGGACGGACTCGGAGACAGTAGGCGATAATAGGCGTTTCTTCATTACCAGCGAGGTGGCGCTAGGAGCCCGACGGACGCATTTAAAAGTCGTCGGCGAGCTCGCTCGCTTCTTCTTATATTTGCGCATGGGAGAAGCTTGCCCTTCCGCTGTCTGCTCGCGCGGTTTTCTCGTGGCGAGGGGTAGAGGAATGTTTCACGCTTTCACCGTGATGTCCGCGCTCATGTTACGGCGCGTACGAATGTCAATCGAGCTCAGGGACGCCGCTAAACGAACAAACAGAAGATGAGCGCGAACTATCAAGTGTCACAGCTCGGCACTTGAAGCACGCTAGTTTCCTTCGCTGCTTCGGCCGCCTTTGCAACAGAAGCGCTGTTCAAACTGAGAGTATCCATTGGCGAGCCTCACTTCGTATAGCATTAGTTCCTTGCTATCGCATTCATTGCTTCGCCCTTGCGGCGAAACTGTGACTTTTTTTTGGTTTGATTAGCGTGATGCTATGAGGGGTGCCAACGCCTTTACGACGATTGGGTTAAGGTCGCCACCTCGCGGTGTGTAGAGGCATTGACAAAATTGCACTTCTATTTAAAACGCGCCGAATGGGACGAACGTGTAACGCGTTGCAGGTACTAATCGCGGAGGCCACAGTAATGACAAATTACTTTACTTTGCCGTTCCCAGAGGGCAACACCGCCCCGCCGACCGGGAGAGTGGTAGATATAAAAGGCTCGTTTGTAAAGCCTCCAGAGTCTGTGACCGTGGCGCAGTGGATAGCGCACCCGGCATTTGTTGTTGCGTATCGAGCGGTCGTGGGTTCGATGCCCGTTGATGGGACTTGTTTTCTTTGCAATCTGATCGTGTACATTTTCTGACGTCATTTCCGTGACGGAAATACGTCACTGAAGTCTTGGTGGACCCCGGCATAAAACACTTTCGTGTTAAAAAGAACACGCAGCACAGTCACAGCGAAAGCTGCAACAGCGGCCTTTAATAGAGGAACACACGCAAGGTACCCACTATGCCAGAAACCACCGTAACTTTCATGAATTAGGGAAACATTCGTCATTCTGCGGATAAGCGATGTACCCGCTACCCATCTGTAAGTCATTATGTGCACTTTGTGCTGTGGCTGATGACGATGAAGCATTATGGCTGAGCTTTTTCTAATACGTTGGAAGCATTCAACGACCCACTCGTTGCGCAATTCGCATTGTGTGACTCCTGGTTGTTTTTTTACTCTTCTACGACGCTATATTACATATGTTAACACGATTCCTTGCCCGACATGACACATGTATAGGGTGTTCTTGCGAGGGAGTCTCAAGCACCAGTATGGCTGTCTTGTATAGACGATTTTCCGCAGCTGGTTTATTAAATGAAACTAGATGGCGCCACTGGCGCCACCGCACCGTGGCCGTCCCCCTACCATGGCCGTCTCCATGGCCATCCCCCTGCCGTGGCCTTTGGGAGCGCTGCTCAATATGTCTCCATCCGCGTCGCGTTGTCTGCTCGGCCAACGCCTCCTTGACTAGATGCCCGCCGCGTTGCTCGCTTTCCCATTGCGGCGGCGGTTCCCTCAGTTCCCCACAAAATCCATGAGGCAGCGCTCGTAGCCTGACCGACTTCTGGCTGCAGCGGAAATACGCTTACACCTTCGAGACTGTAACAGGCGTGATGGCAATCACGGAGGCAGCAACACGTGACCTTTGTTAGTAAGTAAGTAAAAGTAAGTAAGCAAATAAGGTGTTCCTATTCCCTTTTAACACAGGAGAGGCGTTTTAAGTGCCGCAGGAAGAAAAACCCGTTGCATCCGTTGCAGGCGTGCGCTATAGGGGGCGCTCGTGGCCTGACCGTGGAGAAAAAAAAGAGGGAGAGCGTACGGAACCGGGTTACCGGACCACGCGGCGGGCATCTAGTCAAGGAGGCATTGGCTCGGCGTTCCCATAGCCTCTGCGCGCACACGAGTAAAAGCGAGCAGACGGCGCAGACGGCAGCGCCGGAAAAGTAAACATGGCGGCACCTGTGGATGTAGTTTCCTTCCGCCTCGAATTTATCACGTCGTCGTCCTGCTCTGTGTGGCCGGTGTTCAAAACCTACGCATTTATTTGGTTTATATTCGCGTCATGAAGCTTCGAGAGCGATGTACTCGTCGGTATTTTGCAGTATTTCCAAGATTCATTCTCATATTGTCCGAGACAAGGCTTAGCAAGCATGGCTAAATAAACACAGCTGATCGCAATAATAAAGACAAAGCATACCTGAAGTTTCTTCTCCAGCGTGAGCTGACACAAAGCGATGGCCGATTTTGCCATTTATTTATTTCTGTAAGGACAGTGGGCGAGTAGCAAGCGCGAGTTCGGATCGAAGCGGGGTGTCGCGTCTGCATGGGTGCTGCCATGTTGGCTTGTAACCCCAGCTACTGGTGGTTGCTAATACAACAATTAAAGACATACACCATAAATACGACGCAGGTTAAACATATCCCTTATCGTTGTGGCGTGGTACGTACCAAACAAACGCAGATGTCTCAACGTTTTCAACTCTGAGGCGATTACATGTAGAACTATGTTTTGCTGCGCAAGCATGTGACTTGCTTACACCCTGCAGCAACCAGCTTGTGTACGGCTACGGCCGCTTCGCTGGCCCAATGCGTTGGCTGGGGCAAATGGCTGGGGGAAGGCCAGTTACGATCACGTGATCAAACATGGCAGCGCCCGTGCGCCGCTGCGGAAAATCGTCTATAACACTCGACTGCCACGCAGACGGCCCGGGTTCAAATCCCATCCGTTCGTAGTATTTTTTTCATCATTTGATTTTTTTTATTTCTCGCGACAGTGGTTACGGACACCAGCGAGGCGTATAACTGCGGCGCCAAAATCGGCTCTTGTTGTGAACAGCTTTCGCTGTAATATATAAGGGCCTCAAACACTGTCACCAGAGGCATGGCCGAGAGCACAGTGTGGCTGCTTACAAATGGCTAGATAGGCAGTGGGTGGAAGCAAAGAATAACAGCGAGGTTGAGGGCACGGAACGTTACCCGCTGTTAGAGGTGCTAATGCTTGGTTGATAATAATAGTAAGAGTGCCCGACCTTTCTACAATTTTTTTTCTGATTTATTTTTTCTTATTTCGCGCGATGGTGGTTACGGGCACCGGCAGCTAGCAGCGAACAACTACCCCACTGCCGTTGTGATCTGATAACAGCTCTCGCTGTAAAAAACGAGCCCTTAAAATTCTCCTTATTCTTTGATAATTAGCACGACCTACTGTACTCCTTACCTGCCCAGATGTCCCCTCTCCAGCGACCACGTTCTCGTTCATACTTCCTGCCGCTAGGGATGTAACCTACGAGCGTTGTGGCGCTTGTCAGCACCTGTTCGCTGACGTCAGCTTTAACGCTCCTGGTGGTCTTTTGCCGGTGCAGAGTGCTCATATCGTGTAATTATAATGCATGAATGCAAAATGTGTCGGAGATAAAATACGGTAAGTGATATGGAATTTTTTTGCTAGCACTTAAAAGGACACAGTCGTTCTACACTATGCAAGTGTACGGCTTCTCCGTTAGTCAACCAGTGTGCAGTAAAAACTGAACCACACTGTATAGCTTACTTGACCCTCCGTCTAAGTTTGCAGAAAGTCACATAATGCCAGCGGTTCGTGACAGGATGAAGGCGTTCTTACTCCAGCGCCCTCGAAACGGTCGCCGAGTAACAGACGAACAGGACGAACAGGTCATAGCTAGCGCCACCTAGGGCGAGCGGTTGAACGAGAGCGGGGACGCGCGCCCCCATACGACGGAAACCTGTTTGCTCCATCAGACACAAAAACGCTTACGTCTCGTGCACAAGAGGCGTTGTTTACAACATTCCTCTTTCATGTGGAAGGCATTACGTAGGCCAGACTGGCAGTTGCCTCAACGTTCGCTTGCTCGAGCACAACAACAAAATCAGGAACACTGCAATTGACGGACACCTTGCCGCCCATTGTAAGAAGTGTGACGCGAAGCCACAGTACACTCCATTGTTCAGTCAGACAGTTGTTCTGTATCGGCACCGTGACAAAACGACCAGAGAAATCGTAGAGGCGTCCGAGATAGCCAGGGCAGGTAACAGATGTGTCAGTATTCCGTCTGTCCTTTTATCTGTGAGAGAGCATGAACTCTTGGCATAGACACGTGTCTATCACCTTCTCCCATAGGACCCCCGCTGTCTGGGCAGGTCAGGAGTTCGAAGTTTGAAGTTCATTATTATGAGCATTGTAGCGATACATAAAATGAAGGAGACGTTGACAGACTAGGGTCCCCATAGTCCGAAGACTGTAGGGGAAACCACGATGAAGGAAGCATGTTATGCAATGTTATAACAATGTTATACAACAGCTATAGTAAAACAACGAAACGCTAAAACATAGTAATAAATACAACTAAAACAATACAATCGCTGCATCACAATTCTAAAAGGACAACATAGAATGTTTTATGACGATAGAAGGTATAATTCCAAAGTTTTGTTGAACGTGTACAGGTTAGCTAAAGACTTTGTATTAGGTGGAATAGAGTTCCATAATGAAATGGCTGTGAATGACAACGATTTCATGCCGTAATTAGTGCGAGCTCGGAATAGTAATAAACTTCCTTTTAATGAAAAACAAGTGCGGTTAGTATTTTTTAGTAACTCACAGTTGATGAGATGGAAAGGCAGCCGGCGGTTTATTATATTAAAAAACAAACAAGTACAATGAAATTCAAGTAACTTGCTAATACATAGGATATTATATTGTCTAAGCAATGAAATAGCGTTAGAACGACGAGGGCTGAAAGTGATAATGCGGATGGCTTGGTTCTGTATGTGTTGCACAGATGAAATGTACGAATGATATGTGTTCGCCGAGGTAGTTATGCCATAGTTAATATGACTATGAATAAACGAGTAGTAGAGCGATAACAATGCATTGGTGGAGAAATATGGTCTAGCTTTTATGACTGCGCGAATACCAAAAGCAGTCTTTTTCTTTATGTCTAACAAATGTAGACCAAAATTAAGAGTTATGTCTAAACGTACTCCGAGAAGAGAAACAGAATCACAAGCATAGATAGTATTAGGACCCATTGTTAGAGCAGCAGAAGGTAATGAATTCATATTTGAACTTTTTAGTGCGCACAAAAGAGAAGGACAAGAAAGAGACACACGATCGCTCACTCTCAACTGTTTATTCTTGAAAGCATAGAGTTTCATACAATACCCTAGAGAGGAAACTGGCGCTGCGATCGTTCAACCACCACGGGAATGATGGGAAGTACAGGCTTCGGATTGGATAGTGTTAGCTAGCGAACTGTCTACGGATCTTTTTCTACAGTTTCAGTTTCGTTCTTCGCGAGGCGTGGGTAGGGGAGTGCGTTTCAAAGCATTCAATTAGCGCCTTTGTTGTTCAAAGAGGCTGAAGACCGCTAGATCTCTTGGTTTGCTGCGACGCTGCAGCTTTACAGGTTGTATTTGACAGTTTTAGCAAAGCGTCGTGCACTCACAGCTGCGTACAGATGTAGCGTCCCATGTCAGTGCAGGGCCCGTATTCTCAAAAGGCGACAATCGCAAAAGTATCGCAAGGTAAATGTAAATGGTAGCGATGCTTCCATAGAAGCCCATACGTTCAGAAAATGGCTGCTCGTCAGCTGCTCATGGGGCTTAGCGCCATCTGTGTGAGGAGGGAACACTTCCGGCGGAACAAAAAATAAAGCGGATGTGACGCAGTATGCGGTAAAAAAGTGACGTCATTTTCTTGGCACTAGCGCGAAATTTGACCTCAAAATATTTTTCTTAGGCCCCTGATTGCTAAGGACTCGCGCTACGGCGAGCCGGCAAGCCCTTGGCGAATGCGCTTGAAGCCAACGCTAGCTAAATATCGACCCGTGACTAAACAGCGGTATTTAAGTGTACCGTCGTGCAATTCGCCTTGGTTTTACCAGGAAACTTTATTCTTTGAGCTTTTATTCTGCGTTTGTGTCATCTTCCACAGCGTGAATAAAGTAGGCAGCAGCGTACCTATCATGTTTGCAGCGTTGCTTATTTGCTTCGCACATGCGCAGGGGACTTAAAGAGCGCATTGCATGTGTGCTTCAGTTCTAGCGAGAAGAAATGACGCCTGGTCACGCCAAAATAATGATATTTCAGTTTTATTCAATGATCACAATAACGCAATTTAACACACCCTATACAATGAGCAACAAATGTCATAATAAGTACAAAAAGTGCGTACACTACGTGCACTATGTTTTGCCTTTTGTTCTGATAAATTAACCTTACGTGTAACGTATCAACACATGCGAATTGTAGTGATTGTAGCGCGACAGATAACTTAGTGATCTGCTCACCGATAACAGGAAATATAGTAGGCACCGCGTGTTCACGAAGGAAACCGGGCAGCAGGAATACTGATCCATGAAAATCCAGCAAGCACAATACTCCGAACCGTTGCCCCGGTGTCTTATCTAGAAGAGACGGCTCGCCAGGCGTACGCGTGTTGCTATTGCATCCTTCGAACACCACATCGTTTCCGCGAGTACCGAGCAAAGCGTTCGGCGTGAAATGTTAGCCGCCTCGTGCCGTTGTCCGTTGAACACCGTAGCCAACACGTTCACCAACAATGAAACGCACCTCGCAACTTCGCGCACACCAAAATCAAATTCTCACCGCAATAATTCACAGAACGCATGCAAGTGCGAAACACCAGAACATCTGAAGGGGCGTGTCGCCGCAGACGAACTTGCGAGCGCGCCTTTCCATGCACCGCAACGGCTGCACTGAATGACAATGACGTGCGCCTCTCTTCAGGGGGCGCTAAGAAAAAGGTTTTTCGTAAGAATTAAACACTGTCGTACATTCTTGGCACATTGCGCCTACATAATATTGTTCAGGAAATAAATGTAATTTGTAAAACATAAAGATTGCTTTACGTTTGAATAAAACTTGGTTTTTCGCTATTAGTGTTTGTTCCCTCCAAACATAGTGGCGCTTCAATCGCAGCACCCATAACTCCCCTTGCTGATGTCGTTGGCAATAGGTTCTGAACCGTTTTTCGCCCGAAGCTTCGCGACCTATTTGAATCGACCTTGAGTATCGCCTTTGGTGCGCGCTGATTGGCTATTGAGCAAACCGGAAAAGTTAGGGCGCCATCTGGCAAATCCGCCGACGTCAATTTTGCGTCATGGTGCTCGACGGTGCTCTCGACATATTTGCAATAAACGAAGGCACCGTTAACCGTGGGTTCGTGGTGAAGTCTAGCATTTCAGTGACGTAGGCGGTAGCTTCTAGTATTCAATCCTCGGTGGATATACGCAGGCTTTTTTACGCTGAAGCTTTCATCGAGCATTACCTTGGGGTGTTATCAGCACTCGTTCTTTGCCAGTGCGTGTTTTTTCGTGGTTTGAACGTCCCAGGAACATGAACCGTGCGTTGCTCGCGTGGCTTATTGCGAGCCGGCAACATGTTGAGATCTTGAGACGATGTCGCTGTGGCGGCACGCTACGTCTGAACTCTCCGAGTACGCCGAGTTAAACTCTCAACGAAAATACGTTTCACGCAAAGTTGCATTCTTTAAATATTATACTGTGCATTAAATAATCGAACAAAAAAACGTTGAAAGCACTTTCAACATGTCTTATACTTCAAGTAGCCACAGCCACGACGGCCAAGCCTGGCCACTGCGTAGAAGCAGCAGCACACGCTCGAAAACGCCGCACTCGGGTTGTTCTGCGCTCGTACGGTGCGCACACTCCTGTGTTGTGAGACATTCGTACTACCAACGGCCACTTGCAACAATGGCGTCACAGGCAAGTGTTTTTTTTTATTTACTGAACGCATCAAATTCTACGTCACCAAACGCGATACTATCGCCTTTTGCGATCGTTTGAGAATACGGGCCCAGCAAACTGCATCGAGTTCACGTTCGTTTGGTAAACGCGTCTTACCAAAACTCGTTCAAATCAGCTGCAAAACGACGGCGAAGCTAAGTAGACGCACCGTCGCGCTCCTCTGACTCGACTTTACAACAAAACGAGAGATGCGTTGGAGGCAGACCACTTGAACAGACGCACCTGGCATCGCAGCAGTGTTTCTCACTCACTACAGTACTGTTATTTCCATAAATACATATTGCGTACTTTCGAGGGAAAGACAAGCGCGTTTGTTTTAAGTGTTGTAAAGAAAATAATTCAATATATTGTGATGCCAAATCTCGAACACAATTGCAGAGCAATGCATACCCTGGTGGTGGAATTTGTCCAGGTTTCAGTTCCATCTCACGGTCTCGCAAACCTTTTGCAATAAGTTTTACGTGCAAAAGAATGAAGCAAGTTTGAACTGGAAATAACTTCATATCACTTTGCTTTACACTCGGCAAACGAGCGTTGAGAATCTCAAGAACCTAATCCATCCGAAGCAAATCCGAAGCCTGTACTTCCCATCATTCCCATGGTGGTTGAAGCGCCGCTCTAGGAGTCCGCGTAGACACTAGCGCCAGATTCCCCTCTAGGTATTATTGTAAGAAACTCTATGCTTGAAAGGAACGTTAGATATAGGTGCCCAAAAAACCGCATAGAGCATGTGCGGCGCAAATCATGTGACACACTGTCAGAAGGGCTCAAAAGAATTTACAAAAACGAACTCCTTATCTGTTAGAGCCACCAAAGGGTGACTGATGCATTTTTTTGCACACCTATTGATATAAAAGGCTTGCATAACTTCACGTGTTAGCTTGCCTTTTTCTGCAAACAAGATATCTGTATCATGAAAAACGGGTTCACAATGGCATGATTTACAGTGATCAGACAAGTGTGAAAATGTTTCTTTCCCCAGTGGGTTAGCATGCTCTTTGAGTCGTGTGTTGATACAGTGGCCAGTCTGTCCTATGTACATGCTTCCACAGGTTAACGGTATCCGATATACCACTCCTTTTCGGCATTTCGTTAGCTTCGATTCTTCCTTTAAGCCACAGCTACATTTTCTTTCCCCTGCTTTAAACTTTTTAGCAACGGCCTGGCACAAATGTAGCGCCTTAGTGGGGGCGCTGAAAACAACTTCAATGCCATACCTTCCGCCAACTTTTTTTAGCCCGTGAGAAAATTTATGAACGTATGGCAAAACCGCACAGTGTCTCTTATCTTTACTGAAGCGGTTCCTTGAAGGTGATGCCTGCACGTCCTTCACTCTCCTTATAACTTTATCAACAGCTCTGGTGATAGCCTGTTCCGGGAAACCTACTGAGGATAGCCGTGCTACTTGTTTTGAAAAGCATTCTTTCATTGCATGATAGCAAGACTTCACCATAGCCCCTCGAAGGCAAGACACTGCTGTTCCATTTTTAACAGTCTTTGAATGCCCCGACTTGTACTGGAGCAGGGGTTTTTTTTCGATCTAGGGCTGTACATCCAGCACATGTGGCTAGGCAAAATTCCTAGTGAAAGGTCTAAAAACTGTAGTTTTTTTGTTTTTTGCTGTTTCATAGCTAACTTGAGTCCCAGGCCACATTCACAAAACACTTTAAGTACATTCACAGCATTGTACCCATAAACAGCCCCATCAAATATAAGAAAAAAATCATCAACAAAGTGGAAAATTCTTTTAGGCGTACGAATTGACAAGTCTATGTTCTCGCATACGAGTCAGAGAAGTGCCGGCGAGTGCGACCGGCGGCGGTTGGTGACCGGACGCGTTTGCTGGAAGCGCGTCGCATCGATGCTCATCGCTTCTTTTGCGGACATCGTACACAAGAAAAAATGCTTCACTTAGGTTAGCCGATGCCACGGCTGTGCTGTAAAGCCAATCGTACTCACCGAAATTGTGTATCCTGAAACCCAGAAGCGCCGATGACACGTACATGAACTCGGTCGGTACGCTATGCCTAACCTTTGGTGGAAATCATGGTGGTAGAATATGATGGTGGAAGTCATACATGGTGGGGCTTATCTCGACGCAGGCGGAAGGTAAAAATTTGTGCATTTTAGCTTCGCGTGCATTTTCACTGTTACCTTAAAGTGCCGCTGAGGTAAGTGAGTGTGCAAGAATTGCCAGAGTTGCGCGTTTCTAGCGTGGAGGTATCAAGCGGCGGCTGTTTTCTTGTCTGCCCGCTGGAAGGGGCAATTGCGCAGGCAGAGCTTATTTACTTCTGGACAACTGCGCGGCGATGTAACACAGTAGTTACTGTCGCTGTTGACACCGACACCCCTCTAGACTTGCATACATCACAATACAACAACACATCGCGGATGTAAACCTGATAAGTACGTGCGTAAAATGTAAACGTTACGGCAGCTGTGTACCACAAAATATGAGGTGGTTATTGAGGCCGCATGAATAAAAAAGAGCGTGCCAGAAAGCATAATGATCGGCGTTGACTTCTTGGAACTGTAAACATATTTTTCTGCACGTTGAACAGGAAAACATTACAAATGACAGGGATTTCACATAATGTCACGTGCACTTCCATCGTGCCACCATCATCCAGCTTGTTCACTAAGCCATCCACCAAAACATTTTTTCATCGCCACCATCAGCCTGCATTTTCCGCTTAACACCAAAAGAAGCTGTCCACCACCACCATCATCTGCCACCATTTTTTTTCACTCTCGCCATCATCAGCCGTTATGACCACCACAGCTACACACAACTATGACAACCACACCACAGCTATGACCACCACATCCACTATCCTTTCCACCTTGTCCACTATTGTTTCCACCATGTCCACCAAGATTTCCAGCATTCACCAACCCACGATTTTCAGTAGGGGAGGATCAGCTGCAGTGACGTGACGTGAAGATCAGCTGCTCAGCTAACATTCGTCTGCTAGGCGCCTACGTTCAGTCATGCCTTGTCACCATTATCGCCGTCGTCGCCATCAAAAATATCGACTAGTGTTGAAGACGACATTCTGGAACTTAAAATCACCGCGATACGCGACGTTGCGAATCATTTTCGCTTCGACCCTTTGCAAAACAGCGATTCAAAAACGGACACCGTTCCAAGCAGCAAAGAGGAGGTGCCCGAGGGCGCACGCTTGGGCCATACTCCCTGGTGTGCCTCAATTAGCTATATCAGAGAGTTTTAGCGTGCACGACATGCCGGTATACGCCAAGGGGTCTATGGAATATCGGCATGGTGAATGCGCACTAGCGGAGAAATAGAATACGATAGGTTTCTGCATAACAATTCTGTGCTTGTCAGGGTCTTTGCGCCGCCAGACGGCCCCACCAAAGGACCAGGCAGGATTTTGTACAGGCTTCTCTACAATAGACCATATTCATACTATCAATCAGGTGATAGAGAAAGGCGCGGAATACAACCAACCCCTATACATAGCCTTCATAGATTACGAGAAGGCATTTGATTCGGTAGAGAAATCAGCATTCATGCAGGCACTGCGGAATCAGGGCATCGACGAAGCCTATATAAACATAATGGAAGAATTCTACAGCGGATCCACAGCCACTATAGTCCTCCATAAAGAAAGCGACAAGATCCCAATGAAGAAGAGCGTACGGCAGGAAGACACGATCTCTCCAATGCTATTCACCGCGTGTTTACAGGAGGTTTTCAGGGATCTAGATTGGGAAGAATTAAGGATAAGAGTTAATGGAGAGTATCTAAGTAACCTGCGATTCGCTGATGACATTGCATTGACGAGTAACGCGGGAGATGAATTACAGCTCATGATTACAGAACTGGATACCGAAAGTAGAAGAGTAGGTCAGATAATTAATATGCATACAACTAAAGTAATGTGGAACAATCTTGGCAGAGAACAGCGCTTTGCGATAGGGGGCGAGACACTGGAAGTTGTAAAGGAGTACGTCTACTTAGGACAGGTAGTAACCGCGGAGCCGAATCATGAAAGTGAAATAACTACAAGAATAAGGATGGGATGAGGCTCATTCGGCAAGCATTATCAAATCATGAATGGTATTCTACCACTATCCCTCAAGAGGAAGGTATATAACAGCTGCATCTTACCGGTACTCACCTACGGAGCAGAAACCTGGAGACTTACAAAGAGTGTTCAACTTAAATTGAGGACGAAGCAGCGAGCGACTGAAAGGAAAATGATAGGTGTGACCTTAAGAGACAGGAAGAGAGCAGAGTGGGTCAGGGAACAAACGGGGGTTAAGGATATCATAGTTTAAATCAAGAAGAAATGGATATGGGCAGGGCACGTAGCACGTCGGCAGGATAACCGGTGGTCATTAAGGGTAACTGACTGGATTTCAAGAGATGGCAAACGCGTGAGGGGGAGACAGAAAATTAGGTGGGTGGATGGGATTAAGAAGTTTGTAGGTATTACGTGGCAGCAGAAAGCACGGGACCGGGTTGATTGGCGAAACATGGGAGAGGCCTTTGCCCTGCAGTGGGCGTAGACAGGCTGATGATGATGATGATGATGATAACGATGATTATGATGATGGTATAAGCAATGGTATGAGTACTAGCAGAAATAGCTTCTGAGCATAAAGAGGAAAATGTATCAACCGCTGATTGTGTATCAGTTTGTGAGCTAACTCTGGACAAGTCACACTGTGAAATAGCAGTGATGAAACTTTCTTGGTCAAAGCACATTGCAGTAAAAGTTGTGTTGATTCGAGCTACAGGGCTATCATATGTGATGAAGATGGGATGATGATCGGTAATGTCGACATCAGCTACTCCGGACACTTGAGGACTAAAGTTGGAAAAGGCATGATCTGAAAGAGTGTCAGTGCCACGTGTGTTGCATCGAGTGTGCGAGTCAATGAGGCACATTAACCCGTACCCTAGAAGGCAATCATTACAGGCAGTGGTGCTATTCGAATGAGGATCTAATAAGGTAATGCTGATATCGCCCACCAACAAAATGTTTTTGTCCTCTAGTGATAGATTGTTTAGGATGGTCTCAAGAGCCGATAAGAAGTGAGTAAGCGAGGAAGAAGGAGAGCGATAGATGCTGGCAAGTATTAAATGTTTTTGATTATGTGTAAAATGGGGCTGCTCAATTTCTATCTAAACTGATTCGCAATGTGCAATACCAATGAAAAGATCCATTCTGCGACTATAACTAATGGCTGAGCCACCATGGGCTTCAGACGCACGGTGACAGTACTCAGATTTGTACGATGTAAAACCGCACAGATCTGCATCGACATCGGAAAGCCAGGTTTCTGATATACATATAAATGAAAAAGGGTGTTTCGTAGAGTGAATGAAATCACTAATGTTATCGTGAGTCCCTCGCAAGCTACTTGCATTGAAATGAACTAGAGAGCGATGTTTGTCAGAAAGTAATGAAATAAATTCGCCAGCAGAAAAGGACGTGATTGACCTGTACTCGGCAAGGACAGTAACCGGGAAAAAAAGAGCAAAAAATTCAGGAAAAAGAAAAGGCCCTTGGATCGACAACACGCGACTTAGTTGAAAACCCGCAGGTCGTGCTCAGACTTTATAATGAACTGCTACTACTAGTCAGACGAGCCTTAATCTGGCAGTTGTCCGAGTACAGTAGATCGTGATAAGGAGCATAAGTAACAATGCAACATACCGTATTTACTCGAATCCAGGCCGGCCCCGATTCTTAGCCGATCCCCGAAATTCCCAAGGCCAGAAAAACGGTAATCATTGTACTCGAATCTAAGCCTACCCCCCCCCCCCCCGCTTTCGCACATCGTCTTTCGGAAAAAAACATCGGCTCAGATTAGAATAAATACAGTATTATTCAGAAGCGTGCAAACTTGAGCTTGTTGGTACACATTCATAGTAAAGAACAGTGCGAAAACTACAAGGACGATACAGATGAAACAGGACTATTATTCAGCCTGCAAATGTTTGCATGCCGAATCCTCTTTCATTTGTTTTTCATCTTCTTTCAGTGCAGAAGTGCACCCATGCACTGAAAGTGTCAGAAGTTTTTAAGAATATTTGTACAGCGAAGCCGTATACCTCCACTTTGGCACGGTTTCGTCTCGGTGGATTAAAAACAAAACGCCAAGCCCCTAAGCCACCAACAGACACTCGCGCTAGCGTGTTCCTCTGCTACTCGCGGACAATTTTTCTTGGCAATTAAGCGAAGGCTACAGAGCCAAATTACGCGTATCCTACCGCCAATGAATCTAGTTCCACAAATGTGCCGGCGTTTTCTGCATGAAATACTTTCTACATGTAGCTCTTTGAGACAGGACACAGCTCACACCAGTGAGCGTTTGCACTTGTTTTACTTTATACGTCGTCACCTGGCGTTCTTGCACGCGCGAGGAAGTCGTGCCTTTCACGGGTACGTCAAACGCTAGGCGGCGTTACCGTCGATATGCAACGCGCGATTACACGCAGCCATCATTCTCTACAGCGGTGAGAAAAGCGCGCCTTACCGGACTACTTCGCGTAGGCAGGGCTTAATGTCAGGGGGGTCCGGCCCCCTCTCCGTTTTTTAGGGAGGGGCTCGCCCTCCCCCCTCCCCCCCTTGGCATGTCAAAGTAGCACTGCGGCACCCATTTGATAAGCGGCGGAGTGGATTTTTTCTTGGAATAGCCCTTTGTTCCAAGAAATTATAACTCAATTTATGCGAATAATGATTTAATCGCAAGTATTAGGTTGACAGGGGTGTCAGCAAAAACATGCAAAACAAAAAAGAGGTATCGTCGTACTGCTGAATGCGACTTTCCGATACACTGCACACCACGGGTCACCAACCTGCTCGACTAAGCTTTTTGGCACAGCATTTTGTTTCACGGGGCACCTGAGCGTGAAGCTACCAACTCGTGAATCATAGTGTTCACCTTGGTCTCTTTACCTTACCAGTCAATTTTCATTCGTTCACTTGTGCATTCCAAGTCTGGTGCAATGCCAAACACGCATGTATTTCGCCTACTTTTTTATACAAGTAGGTGGCATTATAAAATATAACCTTGTCGTGCCTGAGGCTCTCAATGCACTAGGTGAACTAATGTTATTTACTTTGAATTCTTTGCTTTGATATCACATATCTTTAACCCTTTACATCCAGAGTTATTTTTGAAGGATCGTTTCCAAAATGGCAATTTCTTTTAGTGCTTCATTGTATTGGCTCATATCTTAAAGCAAATAGGTGCACTATGGGAACAAGGACAAAAGGCAGGAACCGACGGCACAAAGCGCACACTCGCAACTGAACGTTTATTGAAAGAGTACACATAAATACGTTACAAAAAAAAGGACACGTGGTGCAATTTTCCTCGCCGAAACAAAACAAAACGAGATGGGTATCCCCTTGACAGATCATGAAGGCGCATGCGTCTATACACAAAGGAAGTTCGAAGAAAACCGGACTAAAGAAAATTCAAACTGCGTGGGGAGGGGGGGGGGCGTTACCAACTAGCCCAAATGGCTGTTTTGCTACAATATATTGTATTGGCACTTTGAATAAATGTCAAATGTCCCAAACACATTGACACGTTGAACACTTAATCTACACTATGGTGTGTGATGACGAAGAACGACACCGGGCTTTGAGCTCGCGGGGAGCTAGGGCAAAGCAGAGGAAGAAGAGGGTCAGAATATAGAACAGCTGGCCCAGGAACGGGTGCTCTCCCTGTGTTTCTTCACTTTAATGGCGCAGTCTACAACTGAACCTTAAGGCTGAAGCCAGCTGTACGTACTGGTAGGCCGTCGGCGTTGCGGGTGTCTCCATCTACGGAGCGCGCAGTCCAAGCTTTCCCAATCATGGACACCAGGACCCTGCTACTGACGGAACCAGCTATGCCACAATTCGAGGACGGCGTCCAAGCCTCCTCGGTGGACCAAGGGCAGCCATATCCCGGCTTCGCCACGACGGCGCACGGCGTCCTGTTGTCCGGGAACGCCGTTAACGTTTCCCGTTGCGACATCATCCCGCCCGGGACTCACGGAACATCTGAACCTCCAGGGATGCCGTCCAGGCTTCCTTGGCCGTGGATCTCGCCGCCGTGAGTGCTGCTATCACCGCATACCCCGCGGACGTGAATCCTGGCTATGTGGGCGCCTCAGCCGACATTGTCACGGAGCTTATGCGTACCATCAGGCCAATGACGCAACAACTCGACCGCTTGGCGTCGTTCAGCTCCTGCTTACGACCTGGCGCCTTACCACCTCCGGCTCTTTCGGAACCTTCGGAATTCTCCGGTTTGCAGGACGGTGCCGATGCTTGGGTAGAAACGGTCAATGCGCTCGGCTCTCGTCACGCCTGGCCTGATGATCATAAACGGCTCGTTGCCATAGACCGTCTCCGAGGCGCAGCCAAAGCATGGCACAACTACGACGGCATCAAGCGACAGTCATGGCCGGAATGGTGTGCAGCTCTGATTTGTGCTTTCGGCCCGATTCCCTATAACGCCACCAACGAATCTAACACGTCTGTTACCGAGGACGAAGCTCGAGAAGGCCATCTCCTTGGGGCTGAAACTGCGCACTGCCGCTCACCAGCAGGCAGCTTCGCCGCTTGCCCCACTGTAAGCAGCGGACCAAAGTGGTGCTCACCACTTCGTGCCTCGTACTCTGCATACGTGTCGGACACGACACCGTTGCTACAAGAGGCTGAGACATCCTTGCATCTGCAGAAGTCTGCGGCGCTGCGCTCGAGGACGTCTTCGCTTCAAGACATGAAGCGGCCTGTTCCTCTCCCACTGTCGATCCAGGTAACGGAGCAGCCAATGAACTTCGATAACCGGATGAACGCTACGCCACTGTCAGCGGCCGACAACACTTTTCATCCGCCGAACTCGCAAATCTCACCACCAAGTTCAGCGTTGTTACAGCACGCAGAGGTGGTGGCTCCGCTCGCCTGTGATGCGCCATACCGGGACGCTGACTTACCTACGGATATCAGGAACGAGATGCTTCGTGAGCTGTTGATGCAACATCCTCGGTTGTCAGCGCAGGCATGGGAGGCACAAGGAGGCGGCCATTCCATGCTGAGCGAACTCTCGGTCAATGAACCTCGGATGAAAGAACACATTATTCCCACAAACGACCTTCCCATACCGCCTCCTCCCTACGATATCGCTTCCGACTCCAGAAGGGTGCCTACTGAGGTCAACCAAGACATGACGACTAGCACGGCTGAAGTCATTGTTATCCGAGAAATGGCCACGCAGCCCAAGTATCTTTCATCTCACACGGCTTCTGGCCCCTTTTGCCATGAAATCCTTGGCTTGAATTCACGCGGAATTTACTCAGCACCTACTGCTTGCCGAAATCTGTGGCTTAATGGCACGATGGCAGTGTAGCTGCCAGAGCACAAGTCACGTGGCGTGCCGGCACTGAGTGTGGCTCTCGGTTCGTCGATAGGTAGCATACTACCACACAAGCACACTGTGACCAGTCGTGATCCGGACGACCGATTCGTTTTTGTACGTCGTCTACAGTCTCACCTTTCTTGCTCCTACGTGCAGCAAGACAGTCGTCAGCGAGACCTACGACTTCGATGGCACAGCCAATGGCGCCCGCCCAAGTCGCCATCGGCAGCTTTCCATGGCAGATGCCACAGTGCCCGAGAACTTCTACCACAACGACAAACTAGATTTGGCCCGGCAGAGTACGCTGAGATTTCTCAAGCCAAGTCGCAACGTGTCCAGGACCGACCACCGCTATGGAGCCTGTGTCGTCCTCGAGAGACACTTCTGGCAGACCACCAAACCATGTTGCGGCGCGGTCGGGGCCAACCACCACGATTGCGGGCAGCACAGCCCACCAGAAACAGTGCCGGCAGCTCGACGCGCTCGCAGTCATGGCCGATTGTGATGACGAAGAACGGCACCGGGCTTTGGGCGCGTGGGGAGCTAGGGCGAATCAGAGGAAGATGAGGGGCAGAATATAGAACAGCTGGCCCAGGAACTGGTGCTGTCTCTGTGTTTCTTCACTACAGTATATAAGTCGCCGCCCTATGAGCCCCCCCCCCCTTCAATAAAGAGAGACTTTAAGCCCTGCGTGTAGGGCTACGTGCGCAGAAGCTCCGCCCCCGTAGCTTTCCCTTCATGGCCGCCAAGAAAAGTTGTCCGCGAGTATAGCAGATGAGCGCGTTCCTTGCGTTTTTCCCGCGGTCTCTTAAGAAGGGCATTCGGAGAGGTGGGCAGACTAGCCGACGAACGCGCTCGATGTACAATCGTGCGCTACGCCAGAACTAAATTTCGACCACTGAGTGGTTTAGGGGTCTCTTAACAAGTGCAGGCAAATGGCATATCTTTCTTTGCAATCAGGCATACAGTATAGAGCTCAGTATTTGTTTCAATACAGACAACGACAAAACGAGCATCAAAGCCGCATGCTGGATTATAAGGCGCCAGTGAACAATGGGAAAACCCTTCGACGCGTTCCCGGTAAAGCTTAGGTTGCGGCTGCTTTGCAGTTCACACGAGGGCTTTCAATGACGTCGAACAGTCCTTCCTTCTCCCCACGTGTGTTTCCCGCATTCGTATATAATAGGTAGACCCGTCTAACAACTTATGCAGTTCATTCTAAGCTTGCCATGGGTAAACCACGGAAATCAAGGACAGCAGAAGAACAGCGTGAATACAAGGCTGCACTAAAGGAACCTCGCGATCTCTTTGAATACGCAAAGAGCCGCATCGTTGCGGCTGTCTTAGTCTTGTTCTGTCTTTCACCACACTACCCCTCACTCAAGAAAACTGCTTCCTAATAAGCAAGTTTGCTTTGTAGAGTGGGCTTGCCGGACGAGGGTGTTTTTCATAGGCGCATAACACACGCATGGGAGCTTACAGTTTCTGGCACCGTTCACATAGTATATAATATAGACGCCCGTGTACAAACTAGTGGTGCAGAACTATCAGTAAACTGACTATTCATATGATCTATTGTGTTTTTTAAACTACCGATAGTACTATTACCGCCAAACTATCGATAGTGCAATCGGTAGTGCCATCGTTAATTCTACTAGCGATTACTGCCACGCACAGGGGCGTAGCCAGAAATTTTTTCGGGGGGGGGGGGGGGTTCAACCATACTTTATGTATGTTCGTGCGTGCGTTTGTATGTGTGCGTGCCTATATACGCAAGGAAAACTGAAAAATTTCGGGGGGGTTTGAACCCCCCATCCTTGGCTACGACCCCCCCCCCCCTTGGCTACGCCCCTGGCCCACGCATGTTTATTGGTTTGTTTTGATTTATGTGGGTTTCACCTACAAAGGCAGTCGGCAACGTTCGACGCAGACCGCGCCACACCGTTTGAGAATCTTCACGATTCTTTAGGATCATTTTGTTAAGATTACGCGCCGGACGCAAATAAACAAGTTTATTCGAGAGCGTACGCGAGCACGAGCGACAACGCTAGAAGGTTCGACGACGAAGGTATGAAAGGCGACGCGTTCCACCGACGATCAGATTGCTCGACGGCCTACGACTGTGCTCGGCGCTATCAGTGTATCACTTGTATTTTGAGTTTTGATTTTCTAGGCGCAAGTTCGCCAAAATAAACTGCTCCGCATTTCCCAGTCTTGCTGCAGCATTCTTCACCGGCACAACCACGTGACAATACTATCGATGTGAATAACGATGCTGGCACGCCATATTTACAAAATATTTGCTATAGCCTACTATCAGCTTCGTTTAATTCATGAGCAATTTTAGCGAGAGAAATAAGTTATTTCCGCAGTGAAAATGCCGGAATATGTCCATTAATAAATTCTCATAAAAAAGCAACCAGTTAAATCTTACATTAAACAAACTTAGTTCTTGATGTTTGTTTTTATTTTGAAATCATAAAATGCAATATAAATTTGAAGCCGCGCAATACCACCACATGCAACGGCTCCCTTTCCGCTACAGCTGAACAGTTTGACTTTATGATAGAATAAAAGCAGGACAGCGACCATGAAATAAAATGCGGAAAAAGACGTTTCGGCTCCCCTGACCGGAGCCTTGTTGGTTAGGGGAGCCGAAACGTCTTTTTCCGCATTTTATTTCATGGTCGGTGTCCTGCTTTTATTCTATCATGTTACTTCTCGAGCAGACGGGCTTCCGTCAAAGCCTCGACTTCAGTTTCACTTTATGATCCTGCGTTAGCAAAGCACTGAGGTGAAGAACACAAGCGTGTCCACTTTCTTGCCCTTCAGCCTGCTGCTCCGGCTCCACTGTGCACCGCGTGTGCGGGGAACCAAGTTTATTCTGAAATGAGTTCGCGCTGTTGATTTTATACTATCGATAGTACCATAGAAATTACTACAGATAGCGCTATCGGCAGTATTTTTTACCATCGATAGTTCAATAATGACTAAACTATCGATAGTATCGATAGTAAAATCGATCATATGCAGCTTTTCTGGACACCAGCGGCCTAGTTCGCGTGAACGACACCACGTGGCGTATCGACCTTAAAGAATTCAAAAGTCCCGCCAATACGTATGCAGTGACGCGGCACTAAATAAAAGAGAATAAAAAGAAACGGTACACACGCCCCGACACTGTCGCTTCACCGCTCAGAAAAGAGAGCGCTGTGTGTCGGCGTTATCTCGACGGCGACGACTGCCAATGAATTGGCAGTTTTTCGAGACGTGCCATGCCGAATGTCTGGCCGTTATAGACGCGCCCGCGATGCATCAAGAGAATCGTGTTTTTGTTTGTATGTTTGTTTAGTTTCTTGCGCTGGCCGTACCGGCGGGATATTGGAGCAGCATGTCGCTTTCCGAGTTTCTTTTTGAGCTAGCGGGAACCATTATGTTTGTGTACGAACAGGATATTGTGGTTGCATAATAAGCGAGTTTCCTTTGGTGTACCATTTAGGTGTTGCTCGTTTGCTCCTTGCGTTACCTCAAATTAAAACTGGATAACTTTGAGGACGCTAGGAATGAGAGTAAAAAAACCAAGCTAAAGATAGTTTTTATTTGTTTTCAATTAGTTCTTATCGAAGTGTGGCTGCCACGGCCAGCTTGGCGCCGTGAAATCGGGTGTGCAAAATGACACAGTCGTTGAATGATGATCTTGTACTCAGGAAAATGCGAACTTGGTAAGCTTTTTTGTTAGGAATGTACGTGTAGTAGAACACATATGACCGACGTGTTGTGTAATAACCTCTAGATCTGCCGTCTATCCACCCAAAAAAGGCACCTATCTATCCTATTGCATTTCTTCTTTTTCTTTCTTTCTCTTTTTTTTCACAGTCGACTGACTCATATGCTACAGGTGATTGTCTTCAATCCTGTTGGCGCAGCTACACCACCAGGTTACTCTAATGGGCTGGCAGCTCTCCTGAAGCACTCTTTTCAAGTTGTGTAGGCGCAGTCTGTTTCAACTTTGCACTTCATCAAGCACAAAGTCAATCATGAATCATCTACTGGTCCAATCGTCCACTTTGATCAGCACAAAGAGTTGCAGAAAAGCGAATTTTGGCGTTTTTGCGCTGACAGCAATGATTGTTAATGCGACATAATATGGTAACTATTCCTACAATCTCTGAAAACCGCTTCTTTATTCTGTATCACTCGTGATGTAGAATATAAAATGCATTTCACTTGCTCAACAACGGGTCGCAAGACACAGCAGAGAAAAGCGAACCCTTTAATTCCCCCTTCTTTCGTTCACTCAGCATATGAAAATTTATTAAGCTGTGAGCGGAGCTCCTTCTGTTGCCATGAAGATGTGCAGGCGTTCCAAAGGAAATATTAGGCCTTTCTTTCCAGGAGATTCCCTTAAGATTCCCTGACAGGCAAGCCTTCATAGTGCACGAATGAGATGTGCATGCAGAATGCTGTACGCAGTGCGCTGCTATTTACTAAAGAAAAAAAATGTGTTTATTATTAATCCGCACTTTATTAGGCATTCTCGCTTTATTCTGTGCTTATAAAAGAGTAAAAGGAGTTGAAGTTGAGAGGCGGCGTTGCCTGCGCGACTACTAGTGAACGCATGCCGAGCAACGGCGCATGCGCGCGGCGCTTTCTACATTGAATGAACTTCTAGGTGGCACACATTAGAAGCGGGAAAACATGCATTCAATAACGTTTCGGCTGTGGCACGGGCTTCACAAGACTCTGACGAAGGCGGTGTCATGGCTGAAACGATAGTAAAGGCATCTTTTCTTTTTTTTTAGTGAGTGCTACCCGCAAGGTATTCTCTCTCCACACACACACACACACAAATTATATATATATATATATATATATATATATATATATATATATATATATATATATTTCCTTGCTAACAAGTTCAGTTGATGTTTGCGCCCGTCCGGGTCTTTCTCGCCACTCGCCGAAAAAATATTTGCGCAAGAAGTAGTAAAATTCATGGGACCCTTCTTAACACAATCACCGCGTGGTCATATCTGTCGCGTAGCATCTTGGATCCAAGCTCTGGACAAGGCCGGCGGCAAGGAAATAACTTCGCAGTGCACGTAGAAAGGTGTACGCCATTCCAACTTCACTATGCACACATACCCACAATATATATATATATATATATATATATATATATATATATATATATATATATATATATATATATATATATATATATATATATATATATAGAACCTACGACTTTCGTTGGTTCGGCACTGTATATATTTCCACTAACGTTCCGTCCGGTGGACCAGACTTTGTCTGGTCCACCAGACGAAACGTTAGTGGAAATATACAGTGCCGAACCAACGAAAGTCGTAGTTTCTTTCTTAATTCCTTATTCTATCGGGGTCCGCGTGATTCTTTTCCCACTACTATATATATATATATATATAATATGTCATCCCACGGGTATAAGCCGGGCAAAAAGGAGAGGACGCAGACGTGAATTGGTGCAGTCTACCGACGCCATCATTACCCGACCATCAACCTCTCCTGTAAATAACCATACTTAAACCTTAACGGTAACAGTTGTCTGGTGGGAGTGCTGGGTATTGCGACCAAGACGACGGAGCAAGTACCGCTAGGTCTACGCCGAAGCCGACGCCTCGTTCGACTGCCTCCCACACTACCGGAGATCCCGATGTCCAGCAACAGCGACCATGCACAGTTATCTTCGACTCGTCCGTCACGGACAGCCGGCGACTGGATGCGTCAGATGTAGCCATGGCATTTCTCAAGAAAACCCTGCGAGAACGTGGAGGAATGGCTGACGCACTACAAGCGTGTGAGCAAATGCAACAGCTGCAATCCCACAGCTCAACTGGAGTATGTCGCTCTCTTCCTCACAGACACTGCGCTGTTGTGGTTCGATAACCGCGAAGAATCACTACTGACCTGAGATCTCTTCGCTTCTGAAATCATAGATTGCTTCGGAGATTCGACCACGAAATGAAAGCGGGCAGACATTTCTTCAGCGTACTCAAATGCCAGGTAAGACCTGCACTATACGTACATAGAGGTGATCCTCAAGTTGTGCAAGACGGGGAATTATCAAATGTCCGAAGAGGACAAAGTTGGGCACCTTCTGAGAGGTGTTGCCGAGGATGTGTACAACTACTTCGTCGGCAAGGGCAGTCTCGCTTTGGCCGACGTCATCAAATATTGCCGCACAATTGAGACCTTGACTACGCCGTATCACGCCAAAGGTCGGTCGGTTAGCTAACGTGGCCATGGTTGCAAGCGTCGAAGACAGCTACAGTTTCCACTTTGACCTTACGGCAACTGTACGGCAAATTGTCCGCAAAGAACTCGAACGACACAACAAATCAGTGAACGCCAAACAGCTAGGTTGCGATTATAGCGCCCATAACCGATCTCATGAACCTGTATCGGCTGTGTCCTCGCTGTCGGCCATGTCCGGTGTTGCCAGGGCTGGGCAGTATCGCGATACAAGAGTATCGCGATAGTATTTCAGAGATACTTTTGAGTATCTGTATTTCTGTATCGAGATACTTTTGAAAAATGTATTTGCTTCTCAGTAGTGAAATACATTTACGATGTATTGCCTGTATCGCGATACTATGCAGGACACGGGTATCTCGTTACATTGTTCTTTTTTGTGTCGGAAATGAGTTGAGGCGTGTTTCCAATGGGGAATGACGTTTTTTTTTCTTTTTTGTGCCAAGACAAGCAAAGGCGCGCCGCCGGTCGCCGACAGATAGGGCGGCGATGGTTTCCCCTCAAGCACAGAATGGTCCATGTGGTAAAGCGCGCGACGCCGCAGACGGCAGAATCGCGGGGGCAGTGTTGTCGGCCACTGCCGACGAAAGTCGCTGTCTCTCAAGGTCAGTGCAGCACGCCTAACTTTTTTTCGGGTGGCAAGCCATTACTTCGCGACCCCCTGCGCGGATACCGCCTTGGAATAGGCTTTGCAATGCTTCGCGTGCGTTCAATTTCCAAAGCGGCGGCACTTCTAAAAGCAGTTCCCGTAGTCGCGGCGGAAGTGACTAGAAGATGACTATCTTTGACGCGCTTTCAGCCACCTCTCCAATGTCAGGGTGCGTTCCTAATTGATTACGTGCGTGAAACGGTCTTTTGTGGTAGCAGGCTCCCGCACGGCCGGAGCCGACTTCGCCTGTTGCGGCTTTCTGAAATGGGTGCTGGTAGCGTCGGTGGTGGTGAAAGCTTCACTGAAGCCGACAGGGTCAGACGGCTGAGGATTCCGAAGATGGGGACCGACTTCGGATTCTGAACAGTCAGAACAACCCAAGTGAGGGCGGAAGTGTTTCGGTATCTAGATGACCCGAGAAGAGATATCGCCACGCTGCAGGGCAATCCGGCTCTGAAGGCGGTATTTATTCACTATAACACGAATTTGTGCTCGCATTCAGCGGTAGACAGACTTTCTTTCTTTCGTGAGTCTTGTGCTGAGGCTGAACCGACGCTGTTAGAAGACAGCCCATTTGAGAAGCCTACACAGCAACCTTCTCAGCAAAGCAGATCTTCAAAATAAATGTGTGCTTTTTTCTCAATTAACTGGTGTTCATTAGTGATCCGAGTGATTTGCTTAAAGTCTGCTATTTCTAGCATAGCTTAGTTTGTTCGCAAAGTATGTCGATTTCGGTGTCCAATCCTTGTTACTGTTGCTGTGAAATAGTGTATTTTTATTGGAACTGATACTTGTAATAATGTCATTATTACTAATTATGTACTTTGCCCCCCCCCCCCTTCCATGTAATGTCTTAATGGCGATGAGGGTACTGTAATAAATAAATAGGTGAACTCAACGTTTCGATGCGCTGTACCTTTAATTACAACATTATGCTGCACTAATAAGTGTCTTTGCGTAGTATGAGCATCCTTGAAATAAAAAAGTATTCCAGTATCTGTATCGCTGTAACTGTATTCCGGAATACTTTTTTCGTCTTATTGCAAAAGTATCTCCGAAATATCCCGTTATGTTAAAAACAAATGTATCTCAGTATCTGTATTTTAGGCTTCCAATTCATGTATTTCGATATCTGTATTCCGGAATACTTTTCTGGGTATCTCTGCCCAGCCCTGGGTGTTGCAGACCGTCGAGTCGATAAGCAACGACAGCACCGACGTTCCTTTCCCGGTGACACGACGCACGACCAACGCGCTCTTAGGGATACGACCACTAATCGGCTCATACCCGTTGCAATATATATATGAACACCTGTGTTTGACATTCGGGTTTCGAGACACCGCATTCGAATGGCACTAGGTAACTTTTTGAGATGCTCCGAAATGCAATTATACATGCTTCTATCCTAATCTGGAGCAGAGCTGGTGGCATGACTCTGATTCCATGGGGAAGTTTATTTGAATGCTACGCCATCATCGCAGAAACCAGCTTAAGCAGGAAAATGAAATATTGAAAATTGTACACCAGTTTTCCTTGCGTAAATTATCCAGTTTCACTGTTTATTTATCAAACAATCATAATGGAATGGTATTGAAGGATGGAACAAAAAGAGGAAGATGGTGAAAAATGCTTAAATTCGGTACAATAATTGCAAGGATGCTCCTACACGCAATCATCAATGCTACATTGGGCAACGGACACCTGACATTGAAAACCTTTTCTCTGCCAGAGTGCTACTATAGATGGACAGCAAGTTCGACAAGCCTTGCAATTGCTTGGGTCGAAACACCTTCCGATGCCGTAGAAAAAAAAGATGCCCTAGCCTGACAACTAACGGACCGTAAGACAACAGCTATCCTACCTTCACGTTCTATCTGCGGAAAATCGTTCATTCAAAACGGTGCAAAAGCGTAGTTATTTGCGTGCAATAAAACAGGAACATTTGGTTGAAGAAATGTGTTAGGCGCTCGATCTAACTTTCAAATACATCTGGCATATAGGAAAGCTGGATTTCAAACAAAGAGCACCATGTCCTTTCGGATGAACAGCAAGCACTGAAAGGCATGGAGGTTAAACGCAAATGGAAACGGAAACTTGCAGCTGTTTGCATAGGAGCTTGTCGATGCAGTCAAGTCAAGAAGCTATATATATATGTATGTATATATATATATATATATATATATATATATATATATATATATATATATATATATATGAATAAAAAGAAGACACACGTCGAAAAACAGAATGGTTTTCTTTACGTTTCGGCCGTGGGACCGGCCTTCGTCAGAATATATGGTTATTCTGACACAGACTAATATCTGGCAGAATATATGCGAGATATATGGTTATTCTGACGAAGGCCGTTCCCGCGGCCGAAACGTAAAGAAAACCATTCTGTTTTTCGACGTGTGTCTTCTTTTTATTCATACTATTTACCGGCGTCCAAGAAGTTAGTCGCTGCAATTATATATATATATATATATATATATATATATATATATATATATATATTATGGGTCATTCCATGCCAGGTGTCCCAGACGTGAAGCTCGCACATCGCACATTTTGCTGATACAATATGTGCCTATTTCCTGTGCCACATAGAGTATTGCAAAACATTTTTCCTCGAAAGAAATTTTGACGATCATGGTGCCCCCTCGAAATTTGCGTGTATTTGTTAAACTGTGCCTAATAAAATAATGTGTGTTGAGCTTCGAAACCACGCTTGCGCTATCCCAGAGGTTCTGTTTAGGTGACCTAATAATTCCGAAATTTTTGTGTTTCACTACCAGCTACGTATCTTCACATACTACGAAAATCTTCAAAGTTCGTGATTTTTTCTTGGGCTATCTTGAACTCTCCCTAACGAATCTTAAAAACAGTATGATTTTCAAGAAAGTCTATGTTAGTACGAAAATGTTAAGGGGTAAAATAGGCTTCAAATCTTCCCGAAAAAATTGTGAAATTAGAAAAAAATATGGGATTTGTGGCATGTTTGACCGTATTTTTCATACTGATGCGCTCCAAGTAAAAATCCTCGTCATGCGGCGTTTGATAGTAGACTACATCGTTAAGTAATGAAGAAAGTCTAATCAAATAATTTTTTGTCTTAAGGAAGAAAATTATCTTTGAATTTAGCCCTCGGAACGCGTCCTGCATTTCATTTTGTTGGCGCTTCGCCGCAAAGCACGTGGTCGCCCTTGCAGTTGACACTCGTCACAGGCAGCGGCAAGATGCGAGATATATGTGAGTGGCCCGTGAGTGGTCGAAAGTCTTGTCCCGTTGATGTCAGGGGACGAGTAATGAATTCGCGTTACAATGTGAGCTTCCTTGAGGGCCCAATGGGAAGTATGGACGCCCGAGAGCCGCCTATGGCGTCGTTGACACAATGTGCTAGAGGGACGTCTGCACAACACGTATACCCAGACAAACAAGTGTATACAATGTGCATTATTTCTTTCAGTATGTGTATGCTATTGCGATGTGCGAGCGCCACCTCTGGGACACTTGGCATGAAATGAGCAATATGTATGTATGTATATATATATATATATATATATATTGTTACGCGCACAGGACACTTTTAAAGGGGTGTTTAATGAACACAGAGGCACAAAAGACCATGGTGGTCTCAGCATCGTCGTAACTTTATATATATATATATATATATATATATATATATATAGGGTGTCCCAGCTATCACGCAGTACGATTGAAAAAAAGAGGAACGGCGTTACGCGAAGCAAACCTATATACTGCACATTATTCCGAGCACACTGGAATAGCCACTGCTATTTTTTCGTTAATGAGGTTTGATTAATTAGAAATAATTATATTTGTAACTCGACAAGTACTCGCCTAATTGTCAAAATGTCAATGAGGCGTATGTAGGCATGTTCAAATGGCATCTGACTGCGCTACTTTCAGCAACGTGCTAATTGCGCGCTCATTTTTTCCTGTTGATTAGGCGAACAAGCAAGGCGAGCTTGATCTGTTAGTATAGCTTGATGACCCATTATTGTGACACAGTGAGGAGGACAATCTAGTGAGCATCGAATATGTGGCTCATTGAATCGGTAAGCATAACTGTAATGCGAAAAGCGCTTGTTAGTATTGAATTCTTCTTCCTCGCTGTTTTCATTCGCTCTGTTGTACATTGCTGCTAACATGGGTACCTGTTCCTGGAAAGTCAGCAGTAAAGACGAAATGCATGTGCCATGCCTGAACTTCCCTCTTAGTGATTGCTCTTTTAATTGCGTAAAGTGGCGTTGCTACAACGACAAAGGCAGTGTGTCATCTGCTGATATTCGCGATGAAATTGCCTATGCCGATCAGGAAAGCAGCGTACACTAAAGAACGTGTTGAAAGGGTGTCGTTTCGCCTCATAAAAATAGTCCTGATATCTTGCATGCTTCTCGATTGCATTATCGCCGCGCGCCCGGCACTTCCAGGTCACGAATGGCATGCACGTTATGAGCGTGAGACAACATTCTTCATAGGAAAGTGGCGAGCGCCGAGAATTCAATAAAGGAAACGCAAGCCAGCAGCAAAGCAGCCGGTCGAGGATCTCTCCGTCGTTGCCATGGCAACGGCGCGCGGCCGCGCTTTGTCGCGTTTCCGCGTCTGCTTGCCTACAGTTTCGCCGTCTGTTCCGCGCACACCAGTCCCCGCCGCCGTCGCCGCCGGCCTGCGGCAGTCAGCGAAGGGCGAGGGGGTGGGGGGGGGGGGTGGAGGGGGCACTTGCTGAAGGCCTTGACAGTTTGAGAGAAACACCTATTCTCATTATTCTTGTCGGTATAACACCGCCTCCGTCAAACTTTTGGGAGGGGAGGCGGGCCCTTGGGACATACCCCCTAGCTACGGGCCTGGCCTCTGGACTCCTAGGTGGCCCCGGTCGGTCTATGAAGCTTCTTCCGAAGTACCACGGCCCGTACCGTGTGCTCTAGCAAACCTCGTACTTGATATACGTTGTCAAGTCGCTTGAGACTTATTGTAATCAAATAACTAGGCATGAGGTTCTGCATATGGACCTGCTAAAACCTCACTGTCACTGTGCAGCTGTCCCTCCTTTACTTTATTTACTACCCCTCCGAAAAAGAGCCAGGATGGCTCTTTTTCGGAGGGGTAGTAAATGTAATGCAAAAGAGCGGCACTACTTCCAGAAGCAGAGAACGCTGCTGCCTTAGAAAAAAGGCGACAATTCGACAATACAACCTTTGCGTTGGTTCTACTATTCCTGGTTACGTTTCTGCGTCTGTGACTAATAGTAGAGTACTTCTTCAAAACGCTTCATTATATTGTAAATGGCTGCCCTCATGCTTGCCTTGATTTCGTTGCGTATTGCCTTTTTATGGCTGAGGTTAACTAAAATCTGGGTTTCTTTTTATAGTTATTGAGTAATGGGTTGCGTGGTAATAAATAATAAAACATAAGAAGTTTACTTGCTCCATTTACAGAAGCGAAACCGAAACTGCAGCAAATATCTTGGGTGAAATGGTCCAGCGAGAAATCAAGCAACTAAATATTCAGTAGCATTGCACTTGTAATAATAATTGCTGGAGTTTATGTGCCAGAACCATAATATGTTTATGAGTCGTGCCGTACAGGAGGGCTGCGGAAATTTCGACCAGTTCAGGTTCGTAACGTGCATCTAAAACCAAGTACACGAGCCTCTAGCATTTTCGCCTCGTTCGAAAATGCTGGAGCCCCCCTCAAACCTGTGCCCTTTGGGTCAGTAGCCGAGCGCCGTAACCGCTGTACCACGGCGGCAAACTTAAGCAATTCTGAGAGAGACAGAAAAGTGAGCAAGAAAGAACCGCATGGTGATTCGAACCCGTGCCCCAGCGATTACGCGCGAACAGCCAGCACGGACGATCAACCCATTCAGCCACAGCGCGCGGCGGCTGGCACGTGATACGATAGCTATTATCAAGATCTTACGGTCAAACGCTCCTTGCAAAGCTTCTTGCTAGTGTCCCTACCTTCCAAAGAGCAGGAACGGAATGCAAAGTGAAAACGGCTGCTTTCTGTTTGCGCTGTAAAAATGCGCTGAAGAGCATAATTCGATGTTTCACACCGTAAGAAACGAGGATGATATTGGAACACACACACAGCGCTGAACTTACAACTGGCTATATTTTCAAGCTTACAGCCATATATATATACGCTTTTCACCAGAAAAGAAAAAAAGAATAGAGCAAGTGAAGCATGCAAGAAATTCCAGAAATATCGTAGAAGACCAAGAAATTTTGAAACGCGATAAAAAGTGCATGAGTGCAGCTTCGCTTGCTCTTTCAAGCAACGAAAGTTAATTTCTCGTGATCGTGAAACATATGTGATATCGATGATGGGTTGTTGTTGTTTCCTGTGACTACAATTTTTTGTACACCAGGCCTGCAATTGTCGCATGACTAAAATCACTAACATCGCACAACATCTCCTTACGTGACTATAATCACGTAACAACTAGTCACGTGACTGAAAATCAAGTAAGATCACGTAATTAGTCACGCGACTAAAATCCCGCAACGTCACGTAACTATTGATGTGACATGTCTCCGCCGAAAACTTCGGATCAACCGGGTGGCGCGGGGCAACCTCAGCGTCTGCAGTGGACTATAATAAAGTTGTACTTTCTCTCTCATGTGACTAAAATCCCATCACTTAACTATTAGTGACGCGACATTTCTCCTTCAGAACCACGCAACAAGTGCGTAGTGTGGGGAACCGACCGAAACCTGAGAAGAATAGAACATCCAAGCCTAACGATATCCTAGTACTACTAGCAAAAACGTTGCACCTCTAGCAAAAGCTTGGTATTACTAGCAAAGCCTTAGAAGCTAGATCGAACACTAGCTCCGTTGTCGGTTCCAGCCATACGCAACTAGTACAAGCTGCGCACATTTTTATTTATAGATGTTTGAAATGACTGCGGTACGTTGAGTTCGGCTGCGAGTGCGTGAGAAAAGCGGCTGAATCATAGGATTTTCGTTTCGTAAATGGCAGCACCAGTCCCTGGACTTCCACAAAAATTTGATACACACGGACCTATCCGATGCAGCGCACAGTGTTTTGTGATGTTAAAGGAGAAGGCATGCTGGTCTTTTTCTCTTGACGTAGGGCGATAGATATGACAAGAGGTGAATAAAAATCCCAGTTTCACCGCAAGGGCGATGCAAAGAGTGCGATAGCAACAAATGAAGTAAGGCTGGACGCTAACTCTCCTAGATCTAGCCTCGCGTAACTCTGCAAAATGGTGCTTTAAAAGAACACAGCCACTCAAGGTAGGAAAGGGGATTTCGCACAGTCTCTTTGCGTTGAGAGCGCAGCATGTAGGTATAAGAGCCGTCCGCTGATGCCTATCCAGATAGTGATTTTGATTTCTTAAAAAAAAATCAAATAATCTTTCCTATTCCTTGCTTGGAGTAATGATCTGTTCGTTTCATTAGTTGTGTCTAACAAGGAAAAGAATCCCTCGAACAATTGCCCTTCTTTCGTTAAGATTACGACAGACACTTGACTTAGCCCTAAATAAAAAGCAACTGCAAAAACGTCTAACATTGTCATTTCATTACTACGCCTCGCTTTTCTAAGCTTACTTCGTTTCCTTTACGTTGCTGAATTGTAGGTACCTCAGAATATCATAACGAAATCATGAGAACGGAGAAATAAGTTTCCACCATAATACCATAATATGAGCGTTCGTTCTGTTCCTTAGGACGTTTATAAAAGGATAAAGTAAGAATTACAAATGTAGATCTGAACGATCTGATACGCGTGGAGTTTTTAAACATACACTAAAAAAGTCATAAAATAAAAAGAAAGAGAAACGGCAGCTCAACA